>NC_061859.1:15848111-15850611 GCF_019202785.1 Penaeus chinensis
CACACACACACACACACACACACACACACATACACACAAACAAACATACACACACACTCACACACACACGCACATACAGCCTCCCGCAAGGACATACTCACACACTCGCAGCAACAGAACGACCCACGTAATCGACTGAATTCCATTAGGAGCATCATACCCTCCCCAAGACACATTACCAACTTCTCCGAAAGCCTCGACACCTTCCTCTTCTCCTCTTCTTCTCCCCTCATCTCTCCCCTCATTCCCTCCTCCTTCCTTCATTCTCTCCTCCTCCTTTATTCCTTCTCTCCTCCTCTTTTTTCGTCTCCCCTTCTCCCCTCTTCTCCTTCTTCCCTCCCCTCATCCCTTTCTTCTCCTCCTCATCTTTCTCTTTCTCCTTATCCCCTCCCCCTCCTCTCCCCTAACACCTCTGCCCTTCCCCCCTCTCCCCTCGCCCTCTTTGTGTTTCCACCTTCCCTCTTCCTCTTTAGTTTCTCCTTAAGAGAAGTTTCTTCTTCTGTTTTCCCTCCTTTCTTTCGCACATTCTGTATCTCCAACTTTATCGTAAGCCGAAACACACACCGATTCATAAACGTTCATATAATAATCTATCTTTCTTATTTCTCAGGTATACGACGGTGGGTGGAGTCAGAGGTCAATAAGGTGAGAGAGAGAACGGCGTGAGGAAGGTGCAAGGCAACTGGATGCTGATTTGGAATAATGAGGGAGAGATGAAAGGGAAAGAGAATGTCTTAAGAGGTGAGAAGAGCATGAGTAAAACATGAGAAAGAAGTAGTAGTAGAAGAAGAAGAAGAAGAAGAAGAAGAAGAAGAAGAAGAAGAAGGAGAAGAAGAAGAAGAAGAAGAAGAAGAAGAAGTGACTTTTGTTTGGAGAGAATGATGCAAGGTTGAGAAGGAGAGGTAGGAAAGATGAGATCAGGCGTAAGCTGGAAGAGAAGAGAGGTGAATAACGAAGGAGGAGGGCATAAGGTGAAAGAGGAGGCGACTAAAGAAAAGTGTGGGCGGAAGAAGTGTAGACGGTAGATGAAACAAGAGGAAGAAGAGCAGGAGGAAAAGAGAAGTAATAAAAGGAAGAGGAAAACGTAAAGAGGAAGGTGAGAAAAGGACGAGGTATGGAGGTTAAGGAAGAAGGCAAAGAGGTAAGCAAGAAGAGTAAGGGTCAGTAAAGGAGGGTAGAAGAATGGAAGGTGATAAAAAAAACGAGGTAGGAAGAAAAGGTAGATATGGGGAGGAGGCGAAGAAAGAAGGGAGAAAACGAAGTATAGAGAGAGGGAGAAAGAGGAGGATACAGCAGAGGAAGGGAGGAAGAGGAGGAGACGGGAGAGAGAAGGAGGAAGAAGAGGTTTCGGTGGAGAGGAGGAGGTAGAGAGAGGAGAGGAGGGGGGTGGGGGGGCAGGAAGGAGAGGGGTGTTGCGGGAGCGATATAGCACTCCTGCACAAAAGCCCCGATCAATGGACGGACTGAGGACTGAGGCAGACTTTAAAGGGATCATTTCCACTCTCCTGTGCACCTTGGGTATCGGGGAAGCCGCTGCCTGATACTGTGAGAGGTGGAGGGGAGGAGGTAGGGGAAGAAGGAGGCAAAGGGGAAGGGAGGAAGAGGGGGGGTGAGGGGAACGAAGAGGAGGGAAGCGAGGAAGAAGGGAGGGGAAGAACGAGGCGAAGGGGAAGGGAGGAAGGAGGTAGGGAAAGAACGAGGCGAAGGAGGAAGGAAGAAGAAGGGGGAGAGGGAAACGAAGAGGAGGGAAGCGAGGAAGAAGGGAGGGGAAGAACGAGGCGAAGGGGGAGGGAGGAAGAAGGAAGATGAGTGAAACGATGAGGAGAGTGAAGAGAAAGAGGAAGAGGAAGACAAGGAGAGCTCCAAACACGCATTATATCGGAAATACCGTTGTTAGCTTTGTTTTTTCTTATTGTTATGGCTTCTGATACTCTCATTCGGAGAGGGGGGGAGGGAGAAACAGGGGAGGGGAGGGGAAGAGGGAGGAAAGGGAGGGGAAGGGAAGAAGGGGAGAAAGGAGGAGAGGGAAGGGAAGGGGAAGAGGGAAAGGAGAAGAGAGAAAGGGGAGAAGAGGAAGAACAGAAACAGAAAGCTTTTGGGCGGAGAGAGGGGGAGATAAAGGGAGGATTTTTCTTGAAGGGAGTAGGGGGGGGTAAAAAGAGGAGGAGGGATGGGAGAAAAATTGTGAGGTGGAAAATGAGAAGAAGGACGAGAGGGAAGTAGAAGGCGGAAACAGAGAGAGAGAGAGATAGAGAGAGAGAGAGAGAGAGAGAGAGAGAGAGAGAGAGAGAGAGAGAGAGAGAGAAAGAGAGAGAGAGAGAGAGAGAGAGAGAGGGAGAGAGAGAGAGAGAGAGAGAGAGAGAGAGAGAGAGAGAGAGAGAGAGAGAGAGAGAGAGAGAGAGAGCTCACTGATGGTTAGACAGATACAGAATGGTTGAACGGAGAGGGAAATGCCCACTTAAGAAAGAAGGAACTAAATCAAATCACAATATAATTAGAG
>NC_061859.1:15855611-15863111 GCF_019202785.1 Penaeus chinensis
TATATATTTACATATACATATACATATATATATATATATATGTATATATATATATATATATTGACTGATAAACTGATAGATATATAGATAGATAGGTGTAGTAGTATCGCCATGCACTGTTTATAGAGGAATGTAGCCTTGGAAGAAAGACATAGACAGAGACATACAGAGAGACAGACAGACAGAGAGACAGACAGACAGACAGACAAACAGATAGACAGAGCCAGACAGAGAGAAATAAACAGTTTTGAGGGTGGACAGTTATACAATAGGCAAGAAACAGACATACAAACAGGCCAATTGGAAATAAAGAACTTACAGACATAGAAGAAAAAAAACTAAATCCCTCCCTCTACCCCCCCCCCCTTCCCCTCCCCGTCTCGATCCGCCGATTAGCCAATCCTGACACACGGAGTATCGATACCCAAAGAGAACCTCACTATTATCGGCAAAAGATGGATGTGACTTGACTTCCTTCTAATCAAACATTCACGTCTGGCCCAATGACGGTCAGCCGTGGTTAATCCTAAATTCGAATAAATCTTTCTTTCATGGGGAGAATGTTAGAAAGAAATAAGGGAGAGTGGGGGGTAGGGGGTGTTGAAGGGGGAAGGGGTAGGGGTAGGGGGCGTTGGAGAGGGAGGAGGGGGGTTATGAAATAGATTAGATGCCTTGAGAAGAATTACGAGCTTTCCTGGTGTCGTTAATAAGCGGACTTCCGAATTAAGTTATATCAAGTTCAATATTCTGCGTCTCGCACACACACACACACACACACACACACACACACACTGCCCCCCCCCCCCCCATAAACACTTAGACAGCCTACTTACCCCCAACATACACTTTAAACACCCCACACCCCTAAACACACTTAAACACCCCCACCACCACCTCCTCCACCTCCCTCCCCCCACTCTTCCCCACGAACCTCCCTCCCCCAACTCTTCCCCCGGAACCTCCTTCCCCCCAAACTTCCCCACAAACCTCCCTCCCTCCCACTCTTCCCCACAAACCTCCCTTCCCCCCAAACTTCCCCATAAACCTCCCTCCCCCCAACTCTTCCCCACAAACCTCCCTCCCCCCCACTCTTCCCCACGGACCCTCCTCTCGCCCCCCCCCCCCCTCCAAACATCCCTCCCCCCCACCCCCCACCCCACCCCATCCCCACTCCCACCCCCACCCATTCAGCGAGTAACACAGCCTCCGGGAGATGCGCGACTCCGCCAAATTTATCTCGAGATTAAGATAACGGTTTCCGATACGCCTTATCCGGCCAGAATCCGAGGCTGAGGTTACGAATCTCAACTGCCTGTTTCTCTCTCCCTTTGCGCTGATTTCGGTCGCACTAATCCTGTTAGAAACTCCGTGCGTATTGGCTCATTGAGGAGAGGAAAATAAAGGAAGAGAATGTGTGAAAGAAAAAGGGGGAATAATAGATATGAAAAGAAAAGGGTAAAGAAAAGGGAAGAGACAAAGACGCACAGAAAGACAAAAACACAGGTAAATTAGAATCAAAAGAAAACTTGAAGTAAATAAAAACGTAAAGAAATTGTAAAAAAAAAAATGACACGAAAAAGTATTACAATAAAAACAAAAAGGCAAAGAAAACAAAACGTAAACATTTAAATGAAAAAAACAACAACAAGAGGAAGAAGAAGAAAAAAGTAAATATAAGGAAAACTAATTCCTTATTCGTCCATGGAATATTCTTCGCCAAGATCCCGCGCGCTCCTTCGCTTCTTCGAATTCCTGTGATACGTGACGACCTTGTGTGCATGCGTGTGTGTGTGTGTGTACGGGGGGGATGTGCGTATGTGTATGTGTGTTCATGTTTGTTTATTTGTTTCTGTGTGTATGTGTGTTTGTTTGTTTGTTTAAGCGCGCGTGTGTGTGTTTGTGTGTGCCTATAGAAATACATGTGTGTTTGTACATATATGTGTATGCATATACTTACTTACCCTTATATGTAAGTATATGAGAAGAAAAAAAAACAGACACAAGGGGGGGCGCGGTGGGGGGGGGGGGGGGCTATTCATCCTAGATAACATCAAGCGAACAAAGAAATTAAAATTCTCCTGTAGATTAGATATCTAATTAATCTTCTTGTTTGAAGATAGGTAGCCAAAGAAAACATAATCTTGTTTTATCTCCGACTTCGCTGATAGGGCGAGAAGAGAAGCGATGAGGACAGAGGACATAAAAAAAGAGTAAGAAAAAAGGAGAAAGAGAGAGAGAGAGAGAAAAAGAACATACAGACAAGACGTTCAGGTATGTCTGAGTCTTAAGATGTCTGTTAGCCGCAGGGGGTGATAAGGAGGTAATTAAAGGCGATTATGAAATATCAGGTGAAATTATATGTCTCTCTCTCTCTCTCTCTCTCTCTCTCTCTCTCTCTCTCTCTCTCTCTCTCTCTCTCTCTCTCTCTCTCTCTCTCTCTCTCTCTCTCTCTCTCTCTCCTACTCTCGTTTTGAATTCTGGTTTTGATTTTTGTTTTTTTTTCTCCCGCTCTCTCATGCTACAATTTTCTCTCTGTTGCTTGCTCTCTCTCTCTCTCTCTCTCTCTCTCTCTCTCTCTCTCTCTCTCTCTCTCTCTCTCTCTCTCTCTCTCCTACTTTCGTTTTGAATTCTTGTTTTGATTTTTGTTTTTTTTTTCTCCCGCTCTCTCATGCTACAATTTTCTCTCTGTTGCTCTCTCTCTCTCTCTCTCTCTCTCTCTCTCTCTCTCTCTCTCTCTCTCTCTCTCTCTCTCTCTCTCTCTCTCTCTCTCTCTCTCTCTCTCTCTCTCTCCATCTTTCGTCTTCTGATATCCACTTTATTTTCATCCTCTATCCTCCTCTCCTTTATTCTCTTTTATCTTTCCTTGCAAACTTCTTTAAATTCAATGCCTTGTCTATGTGTCTTCGTCTAATTTATTTTTATTCTCTCCCTCTCTATTTATCCTCTCGGAACCTACTTCATCTTCTCTGTACCTCCCCCCCCCCTTGCACAAACGCCCTCCCCCCTTTCTTCTCCCCATCCATAACCCCCCCCCCCCTTAAGGAAAGGGAAGAAACCCCTACCTCCAAACTGCAATAACAATATTGGCTTAAATTACGGTCTATTTTTATGATTCTGGCGGGGCGCAGAAGGGCTGAGGGGGTGGGGGGGGTTGGGGATAGAGGAGGGAGGAGGAGAAGGGGGAGGGAACGGAGAGAGAGAGAGAGAGAGAGAGAGAGAGAGAGAGAGAGAGAGAGAGAGAGAGAGAGAGAGAGAGAGAGAGAGAGAGAGAGAGAGAGAGAGAGAGTAAGAGAGAGAGAGAGAGGGGGAGGACGTCTGGATGCTGGGAGGAGCTTGTCGGAGCATGAGATAAATCACGGGTGGGAGCTGTGACGTGAATAAGTAATGAGGTTCAGATACGCTGGCTGGATGTTTTTCGCGTGTCTCAAGGCTCGCTACGGATGTTCTCTTGTGTGCCGGGCGACTCCTTGAGATAATGTTCCTCCTTGTGCACGGGAGGGACGTCGGGAGAACCGCTCTGGCGAACCGCGTGGCGAACCAACCCCTTTGCTGGTAGTGACGTATGAGGACACGAGGTCGGAGGGCGTGAGGGAGGGTGGGGGGGAAGGGTAGGGGGCAAGACGGGGGACCAACATCTGTAGACAAGACGTGCGATGGAGAAGGAGGAGGAGGGGGACGGAGAGGAATTGGAGGAGGAAGAGGGAGACGGAGAGGAGGAGGGGGAGACGGAGAGGAATTGGAGGAGGAGGAGGAGGGAGAGGAGGAGGAGGAGGGGGACGGAGAGGAATTGGAGGAGGAGGAGGGAGAGGAGGAGGAGGAGGGGGACGGAGAGGAATTGGAGGAGGAGGAGGAGGGAGAGGAGAGGAGAAGGGGGAGGAGGAGGAGGAGGAGGTGGAGAAGAAAAAGGAGGAGGAGAAGTTGATCTGGACTCTTCTCTTCCGAGTGAATGCGGACGGTGGATTAATGTAACAAGAAATAGTAACTCAGGATTCGAAAAGTTTATTTATTTCACACACATAAGCCTACACCCGCATACTCACGTCTGTGTCTGTTTGTCTATTTATCGATCTATCTATATATGCCTACCTATCTACCTATCTGTTTATCTATATTTATCTATCTATTAATCAATCAATATATCTGCATATAGCATATATACATGTATATGTATGTACACACACACACACACACACACACACACACACACACACACAAACACACACACACACACATACACACACACACACACACACACACACACACACACACACACACACACACACACACATACACTCACACACACACACAGAAAGAGACAGACCGACAGGCGGACGTACAGACAGAGACAGACAGAAAGACAGAGGCAGACAGACAAACAGACAGACAGAGACAGACAGACAGACAGACAGACAGACAGAGAGATAGAGACCTAGATATGGAGGTAACAAGTAACATATCACAAAACCGTCGATTTTCAAACCGAGGAAAAACTGCCCCCCCCCCTTTCCCCACGCCTCTTTAATGAAGGCTGTCAACAAATTCGCTTTCTATCAATCATTTTGTCAACAGCCTGATTGTTCCTAACGCCATAATATATTAATGGCGCACTTGTTCATTATCTTAGACCTACTTATTATAATCGTTCTAATTAGCAGTTATAGATTTGATAATGATTTATATGTAATTTAGTGTGTTTATTATCTTAATCATACCCTTTATTTGGCATAACATCAAAAAATAAATTTGATTAATGTCTCTAAAAGATAACGCATTATGACCAAACGTAAACTTTTAACAGTCTTGAAATAGCCAAAAAGATTATCAACACCGCCATTATCAGTACCGATAAATCAGCATTACTGCCAACATTACTTTTGTCATGTGACATGCCATCACTTTTAAGAAAATCTTAGATTCCTGAAACAACTACCGTCACTAGAAGCATTTAGTTTGTTATTAAGAGTAATGTCGTAAAGAATAACAAACAAAAGCGTTATTACGGTTTATCATTATTTCCGTTAACACACATAATAACAACCAATAATGCTCATTTAATTCGCTGTTACGAGTAAGAACAACAAACAATCATGTTCATTTACAAGAACTCCATTCGTCGTTCTCCGTCAAGGTTAAACGTCTCGTAAATATACTCTTTCGTATTTTGCAATGGCAAGCAATGAACAGCACTGTTAGGTGGAGGCAACTTGTGGATCGTCGCTTGATTCGATTGTAGATTGGAACGTCAGACTTTTTATATATATATCATTTTGATTATTATCAACCCTGGGAGGATAATAATTCAAAAGAACATGTGTTGAATTACCATTCTCTTCCCAAGATTGCTTTGTGCTTGCGTCCGTTTTTGCTCGCGTGTGAGTGAGGCTGATTGTGTCCGTGCGTATATGCTGGATGTCCTTATATGTTTCGTATATGCATATACTTTATATATTTATATTTATATGTATACACACACACACACATATGTGTGTATATACACACACACACACACACACACACATATATATATATATATATATATATATATATATATATATATATATATATATATATACATATATATATTTAAACATACATATTTATACATATATATATACATACATATATACATATATATATATATATATATATATATATATATATATATATATAATACAAATAATAATAATAATAATAATAATAATAATAATAATAATTATTATTATTATCATTATTATTATTATTATTATTATTATTATTATTATTATTATTATTATTATTATTATTATTATTATTATTATTATTATTATTATTATCATCATTATCATCATTATCATTTTAATGATAAAAATATGATAATATAAATAATAACGATAATAATAATAATAATAATAATAATAACGATAATTTCAATAAAAGCAATTAAGACTAGTATAAGAATACAGAACTCCTTAGTAAACCAGATTCAGGTCCCTCATTCATCAACCATACTTGCCTAACCGCCCTTACCCAACAATACCCACTCTTACACACCACTACATCCCTATACCCAGGCTTACCCATTAATACCAACCTTTACCCACTGCTGTCTAGTCTTATCCAACCTTACTCAATCCTAATTTCCTTCACCCACTCTTACCCACCCTTACCCATCACTGTCTTCCCATACCCAGCCTTACCCATCATTACCAACCTTTACCCACCTCTCTCCACTTACTCTTCCTCCTTGCGCACCCTTGCCTCCAATACCCACCCTCACCCACCATTATCCGTCCTCAGCCACCCTTAGCCATCCATCACATTAAGAAAATTGAAGTAAATCTCGAGAAAATTGCAAGAATATGCACTCGGCTTCCCCTTCGATAACTCCTCATGTAGGATCGCCCTCCAGTGTCACGGGAAGCCTTGCCTTAACTCAGATATATTTGTCCAGCGTGAGAACTAGGGGGTTGGGGGTGGAGGGGGCGTGGGGGGGGAATGGGGAGGTAAAAGGGGGGAAGGGGGAGGAGAGGTGAGGAGGAAGGGGGAGGGGTTGGGGAGAGAGGGATGGGTGGGGGGTGGGGAGGTAAAAGGGGAGAGGGGAGGGAGGAAGGAGATTAGGTGGAGGATGGGGAAGGGGTTGGGGAGTGGATGGGGGTGGGGGAGAGATTGGGGGGGAAGGGGGCAGGGGAGGGAGGGAGGAGAGAATGAGGAGGATAGGGAAGGGGTTGGCAGGTGGAGGGGGAGGGAGTGGAGAGGTAGGGAAGGGGTATGGATGGGGAGTTGGGTGGAGAAGGAAGAAGAGGATGAGGAGAAGGGGAAAAAAAAAGGGAAGGAGGAAAAGGGATATGAGGAGATTAAAGAGGAGGAGGAGGAGGAAGATGAGAAAGAGGAAGAAGGAAGAGAAAGAAGAAGAGGATCAGTCGGAGTCGGAGGAAGAGGAGAAAGAAGATGAGAAAAAGAAGGAAGGAGGAGAAAGAAGAAGAAGAGGAGGAGGAGGAGGAGGTAGAGGGGGACCAGAAGGAGAAGGAGGAGACTGTTACGTAAAAGATGCCATTACTTATCGTTAAGCAGAGGTGCGTGACGCCCTGGGAGCAATATCCACCGGGAAGGAAAGTATCCTCAATAATGATAACGCTCACCCTCCCCCTTCCCTCCCTCCTTTCCCCTCCCTCAACCACCCCACCCACACCCCTACCCCCTCCACGCCCCCCACTTCCCACGCCCATGAATTCCGTCATTGCTCATCCGCCGCGGGCCAAAGGGGAGAACTAACATCGTGACGGCAAAATCTACGAGCATTCTTTGCCGCTCTCTTTAGCCCTTTCACCCCCCCGCCCCCCTCGGCGAAAACTTGGATGATTGACGTACTCAGCCCCCTTTCCTTTGCCTATCACCCTCTTCGTAATTCCACCCCAACCCCCTCTCGTTTTTCGTTTTCTCCCTTTTTTTTTATCTCTCTCTTTCTCCCTTCCTCCTTCTCTCTCTTTTCCTCTTTTTCTTTCTCTCTCTCTATCTGTGTGT
>NC_061859.1:15870611-15873111 GCF_019202785.1 Penaeus chinensis
TCTCTCTCTCTCTCTCTATAAATATATATATATATATATATATATATATATATATATGTATATATATATATATATATATATATAAATATATATATACATATATATACATATATGTTTGTAAGCATATATATAATCATTTATGGATATGAGTATACATATACACACATATATATATATTCACTTCACCATATTCCTGTTACCTAATCATGAGATCCCCATCTTTTAAAATCCTAAACCCCTCGCGGTGGTCTTTCTCACTCCCCTTCTCCTTCCTCCCCCTCCATCTCTTTCCCCTTCCCCCTTCCCTCTTCCACCTTCCTCCCCCTCCACCTCCTCCCCCTTCCCCCCTCCCACCTTCCCCTCCATCTCCTCCCTCTTCCCCCTTCCACCTTCCTCCCCCTCCACCTCCTCCCCCTTCCCCCCTCCCACCTTCCTCCTCCATCTCCTCCCCTTCCCCCCTCCCACCTTCCTCCTCCATCTCCTCCCCTTCCCCCCTCCCACCTTCCTCCTCCATCTCCTCCCCCTTCTCCCCTCCCACCTTCCTCCTCCATCTCCTCCCCCTTCCCCCCTCCTCTCCCTCCATCTCCTCCCCCTTCCCCCCCTCCTACCTTCCTCCTCCATCTCCTCCTCCTTCCCCCCTCCTCCCCCTTCCCCACTCCCACCTTCCTCCTCCATCTCCTCCCCCTTCCCCCCTCCCCGCCTCCCACTCTCCTCCCCCTTCCCCCCTCCCACTTTCTTCCTCCTCCTCCCCCCCCCCCCCCCCCCCCCCGAAATGAAAGGAGCGTCCGCCATTGTGCCCGAGGCCTCAGCGGGACCTTCTCACACCCCAAAACCTCCAATGAAAGGGCATTAGGAGCCGGCGACGACTTAGTACAAGCAGAATGAGATGCAAATTGTTTCCGCCATCTTTTAGTCGCAATAAAAGCCGCATGGTAATTAAGTTCGTCATTAGTGCTCGAGGGGTGGGTGGGGGGGGGGGGGGGGGTGAGCGGGGATCTCCTCATGGGACGACTTTATGAGGTGACAGCATGAGGAGGCGGGTACACACTCTTCCGACGTGGGATGTAAAGAAAGGAAAGAGAGAGGGAGGGAGAGGGAGGGAGGAAGAGAGATAGAGGGAGAGAGAGAGCGAAAGACCGAGAAAAAAGGAGAGATGGAAGGGAGGGAGGGAGGGGGCGAGGAAGAAAGGAAGGAAGGAGAGATAGAGAGAGAAAGAGAGGGATAAAAAGAGAGAGAGAGAAAGAGAGAGAGAGAGAGAGTGAGTGAGTGAGTGAGTGAGAGAGAGAGAGAGAGAGAGAGAGAGAGAGAGAGAGAGAGAGAGAGAGAGAGAGAGAGAGAGAGAGAGAGAGAGACTAAGAGAGAGAGAGAGTGAGTGAGTGAGTGAGTGAGAGAGAGAGAGAGAGAGAGAGAGAGAGAGTGAGTGAGTGAGTGAGTGAGTGAGTGAGTGAGAGAGAGAGAGAGAGAGAGAGAGAGAGAGAGAGAGAGAGAGAGAGAGACTAAGAGAGAGAGAGAGTGAAAGAGAAAGAGAAAGAGAGAGAAAGAGAGAGAAAGAGAGAGAGAGAGAGAGAGAGAGAGAGAGAGAGAGAGAGAGAGAGAGAGAGAGAGAGAGAGAGAGAGAGAGAGAGAGAGAGAGAGACTACTCTATACAGTATTCCATATGCCAGAACAATTGATCAGTGTTACACGGTGATATACAGAAATTGTATATTGGTTCGGCAATGCAATTGTACAATAATACGGAAAAAAGTACACATTAACCAAATTTCGAAATAAAAAAAATAGCAAAACACTATCCCTCTTGCTCTAAAATAACCCGTTCTTCTCGACAGGCGAAAAGTCATTGCAGACCAGGAATAACAATTTTGAGCAAAGCACCATCATCTCTCCGGTATGACGCCGGGCAGAACGCTTCATATCAGAAGAGAAACAAGGGGGAAGGGGGTGGAGGGTCATATGGGATGGGGGCTAGTGAAAAGGGGAGAAAGAGGGAGGGGGAGGATGGGAAGATGGGATATATGGGAAGGGGTTACGTCAAAAAGGGAGGGGGGAGGAGAGGGGGGTACGTGCAGGTAAGAAAGATTGGGGAATAAAAGGGGAGGGAGGCAGATGAAAAGAGGGGAAGGAGAAGGGGTTAGTGGGGGGGAGGGGTTAGTGGGGGAAGGGGGAAAGAGGAACGAGGTGGGGGATGGGAGGGGAGATGTATAAGAAGGGAGCAAATGAAAACGGAAGCAAGAAGGGAGGGGGAAGAGAAGAGAGATAAGGAGTAAATGAAGGAAGGGAGGATATATGAAAAGGAGACCAAGAAGAAGAAGAGAGAAAAAAAGGGTTAAATGAAGGAGGAAGAAAGGGGGGAAGGGACTCCTCGTGTGTGGCGTTACTTCGGAGGGAGGAAAGGGGCAGGAGGGGGGGTAAACTGACCCCTTACTTTAAACTTAAAGATGGCGAAGAAGTCATAACAAACACGAACAAGACCTCTGCAAACACTTAACGATAATGACCA
>NC_061859.1:15888111-15893111 GCF_019202785.1 Penaeus chinensis
TTCTCGATGAATGGGTGATTAGATTAATGAATAGATGGATGAATATATGAAAATGATAAGGATAATAGCATTATCATTAATAACGACAACAATACTACTATCAATAATAATGATAATGATATAAGAATAACAATAATAATGATAATAATAATTATTTTCTTATTATTATTATTATAACAATAATAATGATAATAACAATAACAAAAAATATAAGAATGATCATAAGGATAATAGCATTATTATTAATAACGACAACAATACTACTACCAATAATAAGGAAAATGATTTAATAATAACAATAATAATGATAATGATATAATAATAACAATAGTAATGATAATATTTTTTTATTATTATTATTACTATAACAATAATAATGATAATAACAATAACAAAAATTATAATAATGATAATAGTGATGATGATGATCATGATGATGACGATGACAATGACGATGACGATGTCGATGATGATGATGATCACAATGATGATACTAATACGAATAATGACAGTAATAATAATAATATTTATTGTTATTATTATCATTATTATTATTACTATTAGTAGTAGTAATAGTATCAATATGATTATCATTTTTACTCTTATTATTATTATCATTATTATTATTACTATCATTATTCATCGTTATTATTATTACTATCATTATTTATCACTATCGTTATCACTTGACATTATTATTATTATTATTACTATTGATACTATTATTATTATGACAATTGATATTATTATTATCATTATTATTATTATCATTATTATTATTATCATTATCGTCATTATCATTACGTAAGAAGTGATAAAAGAATTAAACTAATAAATAGATAAGCAGATAAACAATAAAAATATTAAAACAAAACAAACAGACGGAGAAAGGAAGAAAAAATATAATTACGTTATTAAAACATCACGTTTTTTACCTCCCATGAATGTCTTCTCCTTTAAGATTTGTATCAAGAGAGAAAAAAATCGCTCTCTTCTTTCTTCTCTTCTCCCCTCCCCTCCTTCCCACGTCATTCTCCCCTCCCCTCCCCCCCACCACTTCGCACGTCCTCCCCCCTCCACTTCCCCATACCCCATTTTCTCCTTTTTTTTTAGGCCTAAAGCCATTTCCTGATATGGGCACTTCTTTCACATCATCTACCCTGCGACCAAGACATCGAGGATCGTCGCCTGGGAGGGAAATGCGTCTCTAAGAACTGGAAAATGAAATAGGAAAATGCTGTGTAGCCCCGCGAGTGAAGGAGGGAGAGGGAGAGAGAGAGAGAGAAAAAAAAATTGGTCTATACTACAGACCTTCCCTAAAAAATGAAATGCCGAACGTATAAATGGAACTGTCACGGCCCCAGAGTTTATCCCGCATCCCCCTCCTCCCCTCCTCTACCCCCCTTCCCCACCAAAGAATTTCAATTTTCATACGTTCTATCCAAATATATGAGCACCAGGCACTCGGCAAATTACAATATTTTTCAGTCTATTGAGCGCGTACGCACGGCCCATGCAGATTGGCTATTCTCCAGCCCGGCAACTTATACTTCCCAGGGGCGAGGTAAAGTTTGTGCGTAATTTTCTTAGTGTTCAGAACTTGGCTTGTTTAATTTTACTTGCCCTTCTGAATTCTGATGGTAAATTTTCCTTAATTACGAATAGGAGCCTATCTGAAAACTTTCCATATTGCATAAAGTCTCGAGTTAGCTATGGCCACCGAGGCTGTAGTTCTGGTTCGTCCATCTCCGGGGCCGTGGAGCCACTGGCCACCTCCTCGCAGGGAGAACTAATGTATATTTAACATCGTGTTATTCTTGTAAGGTAAAACTTTTACCTAATTACAGGAGCAACTTTATGTTTGGATCGTATTCCCGACGACGTGCTAGTGCTTGTGGGGAATAGGGTGGGGAGGAGGGGGAGGGGGGAGATGCATGAGGCACGTTGAGGGAGAGAATGTAAACATGAGACGAAATAGAGAAACACATGAAGAATGACCAGCATTGTTTTTCAGAATGTGAATATGCAAAACAGATAATAATAACAAACAATAAATAAAAAAAAAAAAAAAAATGTCCTCATCTATCTTCCATTGATACGACGTGGATTTAGAAAAAATAAAAATAAAAAGTATACCATTCTGAACATTCACAACGAAGTAAAAAAAACTAGGAAAGACAAATGGGTGACACCTGACAGAGTTCGCGTACAAAATATTGACAAGTTAGGGTTACAAGGGGGAGTGGGCGTAACGATGGCAGAGGGGGAAAGGGAAGGGGGAAGGGAGGAGGGAAGGACTGGACTCATAAATTCAAAGAGCAATGAAAACCCATCGTGAGAAAGAAATATATAGAGTGAAAAAAGGAAGGAAAAAAATATATATATATACACACAATCACAGCTTTCAGACTCGCTCAAACGTATGGGTATGTAGTGCAACATGTGTAGGTGATATATGAAATATGCTGAAAATAAACTTTCCAAAAACAAAAAAGTATGGCGCGATACCTTCCCGTCTCTCTTGCGTTTTAGAAATAAAACAGAGACATTAAAGAAAAGAAAATCAAAGGAAAATAACTAATAATGAAAATTATATCTAAAATGGCAATGAATGAACTAAATAATAAAGTCAAACAAGAAGATACTTCTGACGTTGGAGATTAAAGCTGAAACGTAGATAAAGGTCATTATAGGCACCATCTTCAAGGAACAAGAAGACGTAGCTTCTCTGCGCATGCGTAAGAAGGACAATGATCAAAAGACGAAAGAAAGATAAAAAAGAAAGAAAGGGAAGTAAAAAGATAGATAGGTTGTAAGGAGGAGGAGCATAAATAAGAGAAGGGAAGGGCAGAGAGAAGATAAGGAGAGGAGTAAAGAGAGGGGAGGGAAGGGAAGAACGAAGGAGAGAGAAGGAAAAGAAAAAATGAAGAAAAGGGAAGAGGTAGGGAGAAAGAAGAACCCAAGGATGAAATGAGAGTGGAGGTCCGGTATGCAGAGAAAGGAAGAAGAGATAGAGAAGATTAAAAGTGGGAAAGAAACAGAGAAAAAAACGTTAGGAAGGAGCAGATAAGGAGATATCAAGAAGGAAAAGGGAAGGTGTGTGTGTGGGGGGGGGGGGAGCAGAGAAGGAGACAAAGAAAAAAGAGAAAGTAGAAAGAAGGAAAATGGGCAAAAGAAATAAGAGAATGAGGCTGGAATGAAAAAGCAAAGAGGATAGAGAGAGAAAGGAAGAAGAGAAAAGTGGAACGGAGGTAGGAGGCGTGGAAGGAGAGAAAAGCAGAAACAAAGGGACGAGAAGGGAAAGTAGGAGAGGGAAAATAAATGAAACGTGAGAACAAAGAGGATAACCAGGCTACGTGAAAAGGCTTCTGACTTAAAAAACGATCAAATATGAATATGAAATGGAAAAGGAAGAGAAAAGAAGGAAAGTAGTCACCAAAAGGAAGAAGAAAAAGAAAAGGGGAAAGAGAACACTAATAAATGGTGTCAGGTGAATAGAAAGGCAAATGAAACGAGGAAAATGTAATGGAAAGGGGGTGGGGGGTAACGTAGAAAGGATGAAGAAATACATTTATAAAAGGAAAGAAAAGAAACATTAGAAGCTGAAGAATAAGAAAAAAAAAAAGAAAGAGAAAAAGCAGAAGAAAGAAGAAGAAGAAGAAGAAGAAGAAGAAGAAGAAGAAGAAGAAGAAGGAGAAGAAGAAGCAGTAGCAGCAGCAGCAGTCTGGTCGGCCTGGGAGGTCCCCGCCCTCCTTCACTGCGGCGGAGGCGGCGAGGTGCGGGAGGGAAGGCGCTATGTAGCCCCAAGGACGGGAATCAATGAGACTATTGTGGGCGCAGCGCCGCAAAGTCGTGTGGCGAAACGGCAAGTTTTCCTTACCTTACAGTTGACGGGGTTTCCTGCTTCCGGTGGGGATGGCCTCTGTGGGGGGAAAAGAACATGGCATCAACGTTTTGGGTAAGAATGAACGCTCTCTTTCCACGTGGGGGGGTTAGGAAGGGAGGGAAGGAGGGGTGGGAAAAGGGAGGGGGGGGGGGGTTATAGAGGAACCGACACCATTTAGCCACACTACACGGCTGAAAGGCTCCAGAAGGAACAGCACCTCGCACTATACGGGCGAAGAAATCGAAAAGGGGGATATGTATATCTAAAATAAAAAAAGGTTTCGCGAAATAAAAAGAATAAAAAAAAAAAAAAAGTCGTGGATAAGAAAAGGATTCTTTTTTTTTTCTTCGAACGCGGCGTAAAAGTTGTGTGTTAGCGACACTTTCCACGTCTTCGATAGCTGGCCCCCATTAGTGGTATTGGGCCCCTTAACAGCAGGCACTCGTGGGGCGACCGTGCGGGGTGCGGCCTTCCAAAGCACTGCCAGCCCTCGCAGACCATCTGACAGTAGCACTTGCAAGATCACTCGAGCATTGCAAAAAGGGAAATGAGAAAAAAAAAATAATAAAGATAACATTAGTAAATGACGAAAGAGTATTTTTCCCGCAGCTAACAGTCTCGTATTGAGTCTTGGCCAGACCCTCCATTATGCAGCTTTGGGAATTATGAAACCTGAGTTCTCTCCCAGTGTTCCCCCGCTGTCTCGAGCCATGCGGAGCGAAGAGTCGACTTTTAGAAGCTAATGATATCACCGGCCTTGCAAATCACGAGGACCACCCAAGGCTCCCCCTCAACATGAAACCTCCACGTTATACAAAGCAAACACAGAAAACAAGCAAACAAAAATATAAAACGTATGTCTAATTTTACAAACCTACCAAGCTTTCTTCAGTTTACTAAAACCACTACAGACTTCACTCAGTTTTCTAAAATTATTACATTTCCTCAGTTTTCTAAAACAACAACCTTCCTCAGTTTTCTAAAACTATAACAACTTTTTCTCAGTTTTCTAAAATAACTACAACCTTTCCTCATTTTTTAAAACCATTACAACCATTCCTCAGTTTTCTAAAACCATTAAAATCTTTCTTAAGTTTACAAAAAAAAAAATAAT
>NC_061859.1:15900611-15903111 GCF_019202785.1 Penaeus chinensis
GTTTGAGTGTGTGTGTGTGTGTGTGTGTTAGTATACATGAACAAAGACATGTTTAAATTGATTGTACTGATCTGCAGATTCCTTTCCTTTTCCAAGCATATTATCGTGCATATATATATATATCCACCCATGCATTACAGCAGTGAGCACATAATTCATTTTCATTAATAAATTTCCTTCTACAGTATCACAATGATATTCAAGAATATTTTTTTTACAAGTCTTAAACTATAAGACGAACCACCACGACAAAATTTCTGTAAGCAATCATTTTGCATAATATATGACCACATTTATCAAACCTGCCTTTGCCCTTTATTTAGCCTAGTTGTCATATCCGGCTCTTCTTACAGTTAGCGAATGCATATTAAGCGGGGAAAAAATAACTCATTAGAATTCCCCTTTACAAAACATAACCAAGTATAATTCAAAAATTATATTTCCTTCTTTGACATGATGCATTAAGCTAATCTCGCTCAAGTTATGCAAAAGTCTGTTATCTACGTTCCAATCACGGGTGAAAAAAATGACAAACGTTATCCTCCACGTGTAATGCGAAGAATATTCATAGCCCGGAACGAGGGACGAAGAAGGAATGGGAATTAGACAGGAATCTAGATGTCATCTCGGTCCGTGCATCGCTTATCATTATGCCGGCCGGTCAAGGCTGGAGCTCCTACCGACCACTTGCTCGCGAAAATACCCCGGTTTCCCTGCGTCAGACATAATTTCTTATCGGTCCAATTCCCTTCCGCTGATCAGAGGCAAGAACAAGCACATATTTCGGCTTCCTAAGGCAATCCGAGTGAGCCAGCCGGCCGAATCCGCTCCTTTGATGCCGTTAAAACTTACCGAGGGGGAGGGGAGGCAGGTCGGCCGGCTCTCGTACCCGTTCATTTGCGTCGCGTACTTTCCTTCTTCCATCAGCCAGTTCCGCCCCGGTGTATAAGCGCGTCGCATCATTCATCGGCGTCTTCTGGAACATCGGCGAGGCGGCCCAAGTGTCAAGCCCTCGCACCAGCGCCGCGTCCAAGCTTCCCGCCCGTTCAATAGGCGCAGTAGTGGACATCCCGGCTTGCTGATATAACGAACGTGTCGGTAAACGATATATAACGCACGTTCAGTGCACGTTCTAGTGGACACTCGGCGGAATTTACTGCGAAGGTTCTCAGTGCTTGTACAACGTCCGGCGAAATTACACAGGGAACACAACTTGCAATATTACATTGTCCAGGCGAGAGCGTCGCTCTGGTACGTCCGTAGATTGAATCACAAACAGCGATTGAGGGACCGTATTTTACAATTTTTGGACTGTCTGTCATTACAAAATGGGCGTTGGAATGACACACAATTCTTTTTTCCTGCACCAAGAAAATGCATGAAATGATTGAAAAGGGTATACTGAATCACCATGCCGAGCGTTATATATTGCGAAATCCCGAGTTCCTCACCATTATCCTGACGTGAATGTGGGCCACAGAGAGAAAGAGAAATAAATATATACACTGCCTCGGGTATGTTCCTTCTAGACACAGACCTTACCTTTTGGCAGATCACTAATATATACCAAGCCGCATCCATCGTGAGAGGGAGAAATTCGCTTATATCGTACCTCCGCAGAGAGATCGCGTGGTACGTCCCATTACGTAGCAATATTTAAGGCACCGACATGGCCTAACCCCGCAATTATCGGCGGAGAAGACAGTGCCAAAAAAATACCTCATTCACGCATTCATTCCGCTTCAATCCTAAAGCTGTTCACAAAGGCAACCCTGAGCATTAAAATATTCAAATAATACGCCTAAAATTCGCACGCTAAGACGGAGAAATTCGAGAAACAACGGCCGGTTCTGCTCCCCAACCCACTTCCCCGGTGACCACCCGCCATTACGATGGAGCTCGGGCCTTACCCGCCAGGGAGTTGCACGTCTTTCTGGCCTCAAATGCGGCTTCACTGGGGTAAATATGCACTCCTCGGACGCACAGTGTGACAAACTCGGCCCTGATACACCAAAACTGCGTGAAAGAGAAGAAATACAGACCTTATTTGCGTAATTCACGGGCAGCAAAGGGTGGTGGAGTTGCTGTACAGAGCGATGCCTCAAGATGGCCGCTTGTTGGCGAGTTGGGTTACCTCTACAGAGGGGTGGGGCTTGGCTGGTCTTTATGATAATAATAATTACAGTTTGAATATTGCTTCTCAGAATGTTTTCAGTCGTTATTTATATAGTCTATTTATAACTTTTGAACTTCATCAACCACAAATTATTTTGCAATAGATACATTTGGAGAGTTTATCAGTTGTATAGTCGATTATAATTGCAGGATATTTAAGCCATGTGTTCAATACCACTGCTGGGTGAGGTAATGAAGGCGAATTATCTTACGCTCAACAAGCGGTTCCTTTGTCATTGTCTTAGATGCAAATTTTAACTCTGGCGAACTCCCTGCACGCTGTGGCAAAGCTAGGTAAAACAGGTACTAATATATCGTACCATCA
>NC_061859.1:15923111-15943111 GCF_019202785.1 Penaeus chinensis
TGTTTTCAGAAATATATTCTCATTTTTTTCCCTGAAGGGGGAGGAGGGAGGAGGTCTGCACAGCGATCTGGAAAGAAAGGAGGAAAATAGTTGCCTCTTGAGGTTTCAGGAGAATTGATCAAAACAATGGCATTGCGAGGCATATTCTCTGCAGGATCGGCGGCTTCTTCCCACGGGGGAAATTCAGGACTGGTAGATCACTCACTGGCTTTACACAGATGGCGTTTTCGCGCGCGCGCGCGTGCGTGCGTGCGTGCCTGTGTGTGTGTGTGTCTGTGTGTGTGTATTGTGTATGTGATTGTGTATGTGTATTGTGTATGTGCGTGTGCGTGTGCGTGTGCGTGTGCGTGTGCGTTTGCGTGTGCGTGTGTGTGTGTGTGTTTGTTTGTGTGTGTGTGCGCGCGCGCGCATCAATAAGGAGAGGATTTAGTTTCTATATATCTTGATATATATAGAATGTATACAAATACATTGTGAATGCATATGATACTACTAATGCACGTATACAAGAAACGATAATATTATCAATATGTGTATGTTTGTACTTTTCCTTTCTGAATGTCTGTGTCGTGTACCCGAATGCACCTTCCATTCCACAGCAATAGCTAAGTTACTTCCCGTATCTTCACATTCCTTACCTTCTATTTCATTCATCTTTTTTATCCTCATTCCCACTCATTTTGACACTTTTTCCCTCCCTTTCAAAACACATATGGGCGAAAGTATTCACCAAGACAGCCTGTTTTGTTGCTACAGTCTTCAATCCCCGCCTCCCCCCTCTCCTCTACCCCTATCCACCTGCCGTCTCACCCTCTTCCCTCTACCCTTATGCCCCTGCCGCCTCACCCCGACCTCCCTCCTCCCCTCCCCTTTCCTCCCCCATTCATCAATCCTCGTCATCCTCACCATCACCATCATCAGCTTAACCATTACCAATGAGCTATTCATTACAACGTTGTAGCCAAGGTCGGACTTCGAGCCTCAAATTCTGAATGACTTTTCGCTGGCTGGGTGTCCCTACTAATATTATTTTACCTTTTTTAAGCATTTTCTTTGATGCAGTATTTTCCGGGATTTGGTGCAACACCTTATGTGATATTTTATGTTGCATAACTCTTAGAAAAAGCACAACCAAATTGAAAGAAAGTCCTGCGGTCCATTATGGGATTCCATGAAGAAAAAAGAGAGGGGGGGGGGGGGTCCAATTAAGGACCTTCGCTTCACAAAACGGCCATACGACTAGCGGGTCCTACACGCTTTTTGACAAATGGCTAGACCGACTCAAGATCAAATGATAGCGACTCCCTTGGCGATGATGGCGGTGGGTACAACAATTAAGGAAAAGGGAGGGGGGGAGGAGGGGGTAAAGGAGGTGGAGAAAGGGGTTGCAAGACAGGAGGAGGTGGTACAATGGTAGGGAAGTGGGACCGGTAGATGGTACTTGGTACTTGGGAGTTCTTAGAACTCATCTCTTTCAGAATATGGCGAAGGAGAAATAAGTCGTCTCTTGATTATACCATGAAGCCCAATTAGCAAGGAGATAAGGAGAATGACGAGCGGATTTATAAGTAGAAATAAGTAGGTTGATAAGGACGTAAGATGTTCATAATTGCTACTCGCCGCCGGAAATTGACCGCTTGAGCACTTAAAAAGCCTCTTCGTTTGGTACATAGACATCCGGTGATGCCCAGAGCATTCAGATATTCATCGTCCAAGGGCATGGGGTTACGGTAGAGAACACGGTAGCCACAGGAGACCATCAGAGGAGACGTGGGCGTGGCCTGACGTCGAGTGGGGGCGTGATGGATCCTCTACTTCGGGAGAACCACCGCTGCCCTCGCACGGTGGTCGTCCGTCCGGGAAGACGTATAAAAAAGGCGTAAGAGGCTCGTTACAGAACACATGGGATGGTATTAACACTTATAAATTCTTTTTAGGAAGTCCAGGTGGTTTACGCTAATCAGAACGAGAAACATGGGATTTTTTCTTCTTTTTTTTTATCAGCCGACAGCAGAACAAGTTTGAGGAATTGCTCTCATTAAAAGCTCCATGCAAACAATCCACATGAAAAATGAAAACATTACAAGTGAAATATGTTCATCAAAGCTTTTCAGAAAAGCAAACCTGCCGACGCAATCCATCGAATAGTTGTGACAACTCGCTAGATTGCCAATGGACGGCATAGCATACTTGTCAGTGATTGGGGAGTGTCCTAGGAGATTGTGAATCATTAGTTTGAGTTGATGAAAGAGGGTGTTTGTCAGGTGAAAGATCCAACTCGAATTTTTTTTTTTCTTTTTTTTTAAGATAAAAAAGAAAAGAAAAGGAAAAAAGAAAACTTTTATCAGTGTACCTGGAAACATTTGCGGTGAAGCGTTTGTTTATTAAATGATGTTCGCAAGACCAACTAACGTTTAAGGAAAAGCAAAACGAGATTTACTGACATTCTATCATTAACACATATTCATTAGAATCAATAAACAGATCATTCATTAGTCTCTATTCGGCGAAAGGACAGCTATCATCTCTCTTTAGCTCTGTGTTTATCTATCCTTATTATAAGAAGCGAGAGGGGGGGAGGGGGTGATGAGAGACAATGGAAGGGATTCCACCTTTTCCCGCCAAAAAATCCGGTCTTTAAATCTGACGAAGGAACAAGACGTTATCTTTGAAATTACACCAACTCCCTCGTAACCGCCAATCGGACTTACCAAAGATAAATGATAATTACCACGACTTCTTTGATCAGCGTATATTCCTGGTCTCTTAAACCCTCAAAAAGCCAAGGTATGTTGACCGAGAGTATTCGACGACTGACAAAACGAAAAGATAATGAAAAAAGAAGAGCAACGCAAAGCGATTTCTTGCGCAAGAAACAAACACAATGAGCGTGTGGCGCGTTAAGTCATATCATTAAATTGGAATGATAAATAACCACTTGGCATGTACATATGAGAATGATTAGTCATAATGACAAGGGAGAGTCACACCAAAGGATTTCGTTTTTTTTTTTTTTTTTTAATGCAAGGCGCAATGAGGTAATCACTGTGCACATTTTAGTAAAGTATTTTGTGGAATAAATTTTTGTTTCCTCGTCTATATATGTGCTTCCCCTTATCCCTAAGTTTTATCTATCAAAATAATGATAAGAAAATGAATTTGTGAATGGAAAGATAAATACATACCAAAAAATATATCTCCACTTTAACTACAATAAATACATTTTTTATTATCATTAATATTTTAAAAGGAGACAATACACACAATTCTACATGGTCTAGGCCTGTGTGATTAAATCCCATATCCTTCTCTAAATTCCCTTCATAAAAGATCCATTCCCCTCAAAAAAAAATCACATTCATCCTACACCTTATCTGAACCCTAATTCAACACACCTAATTCCGTTCCCTGTTATTACGATCCTCCCATTCGAAAAATTGAAATTTCTCCCATAACCATTCATCTTTCTCGGCGTCTCCCTCCCTTCATTTCAACCCTCTAGACTAGACCCCCGCCCCCCCCTTTTCCACACCTCACCATTATTTACTCCCTCACAATTACACATCATTATCCGCTCTCGCAACTCACAATCACTCAAAAGACAGTCTCGCACACGACTATCCCCGCCTTTCCCTCCCAAAGATGTACCTCTCTCCCGCACGCTTCCTTCGAGGCCTCCTCCCTAGGCTTTTTACCTGGTCTTCGTTCTTTCTTTCTCTTCCTCTTTTATCTGTAAATTTCGTTTTCTCTCTTTGTATTTCTTTTTTATTTTTAACTTTCGCTTTCTCTCTCTTTCTTTCTCTTTGCACTTTTTTTTAATGTATCTTTATTTCACTTTCTTGTTTTCCTATTGTTTCTTTTCGCTTTCTTTTTTTTATTCGTTTTCTTTATTTTTTATTTAATCGTTCTTTGTATCTTTTAAACTTTTTCTTTCTTTCTCGTCCTCTTTATTATTTTTTTTACTTGTTCTTTCATTTTCCTTTTCTTTCGCCTTTTCTTCAGGCATTACCTCCTCTTACTCCTTCCTTCACTTACTTCATCGCACCTTCCTTCTAACCCCATTTTCCACTTCTTTATCCCTCTATCCTTCATCCCTTCCTTCCCACCTCTTTCTAACCCTCTTCCTCCACTTCTTTATCCCTCTATCCTTCATCCCTTCCTTCCCACCTCTTTCTAACCCTCTTCCTCCACCAACTCCTCCTTCACCTCCTTTCCCTTCCTCCCTCCTTCTTCTCCTCCTCTTCCTCCTCATTTCACTCCTTCTCTTCCTCACTCCTCTTCTTCCACCCTCCTCCACCTCCTCGTCCACCTTCCTTCTCCACCCTTTTCCTCCTCCTCCTCCATCCTCCTCTGCCTCCTCCCTCTTCCTCCGCCTCCTCCATCGCCTCCACCCTCCTCCTCCTCCTCCGCCTCCTCCCCTTCCTCTTCTTCCTCCTCCTCCTCCCTCCTCCCTCCTCATCAAACAGCTCCTTAAAACGGTAAGCTACGCAATGAGACCACGGTTTATTATCACCTGTGCCAGTCCCAGACACTGCCTATCACCCTTGCCCCTTCGGTCCGTGTCTGTTCTTTCTCCCGATTCCCGTGTCGTTTTCTCTCCCTTTGCCCTTTAATTTCAACGCTCTACTTGAATGTGTATCGATTTTCTCTCTCCCTCTCTCTCTCTCTCGCTCTCGCTCTCGCTCTCTCTCTCTCTCTCTCTCTCTCTCTCTCTCTCTCTCTCTCTCTCTCTCTCTCTCTTTCTCTTTCTCTTTCTCTTTCTCTTTATCTTTCTCTCTCTCGCTCGCTCGCTCGCTTTCTCTCTCTCTCTCTCTCTCTCTCTCTCTCTCTCTCTCTCTCTCTCTCTCTCTCGCTCGCTCGCTCGCTCTCTCTCTCTCTCTCTCTATCTATCTCTCTCTCTCTCTCTCTCTCTCTTCCTTTGCGCTTCAGAGGCTCCGATGTTACCGCTCAGGTTATCCCCTGTTCAGGATAACTTTACAACCAGGTTTTCTATTGCTGGCTCTTTTTGTCTCTTGTTGAGAGAGAGAGAGAGAGAGATAAAGAGAGAGAGAGAGAGAGAGAGAGAGAGAGAGAGAGAGAGAGAGAGAGAGAGAGAGAGAGAGAGAGAGAGAGAGAGAGTATATAAATATAGGGAGAGATAGATAGATAGATATAGATGTATAGATATAGATATAGATAGACATAGATATATAGATAGATATAGATATATAAAGATAGATATAGATATACATATAGATAGATGTAGATATATAAAGATAGATATAGATATATAAAGATAGATATAGATATACATATAGATAGATATAGATACAGATATAGATAGATACATAGCTAGAAAGTCAGTTAATTAGGTAAGTACAGAGAGAGAGAATGAGAGAGAGAGAGAGAGAGAGAGAGAGAGAGAGAGAGAGAGAGAGAGAGAGAGAGAGAGAGAGAGAGAGAGAGAGAGAGAGAGAGAGAGAAAAGAGAGAGAGAAAGAAAGTAAGAGAGAGAGAGAGAGATAGATAGAGATAGATAGAGAGAGAGAGCAATGTACACACACACACACATAGATATATATAGAGAGATGTAAAAATAAATAGACACACATAGCTGACGTGTGTACGTTAGCATATAGTGCATACGTGCTACAACACATATCCTTTATTTTATGATATCGTGTCCTATGTTTCGCCTTTTTTCCTTTATTCTTACTATTCCGTCTTTTCTTCCCTATTACATCTCCCACGCGTGCACTGCCACCTCGCACGACTCTTAAAAAGCAAAGATCATCTATCAGAAGGACTCTAATGCTCCAGGAAACACATTACTAGCTAGTATATGATTCGCTAGCAGTAGGGTCGGGTATGGGGTATGGGGGGTTGGGGTATGGGGGTATGAGGGTATGGGGGTGTCTATTACGGAAAAAGTAGTGAGATGTCCCATTCTGTCCCTTGTGATTTAGGGTGATAAAGACGGATTTTCTCTGGGGACCTAGGATTCTGGAAATAATTGTTTACGTCTTCATATATGTTAAACTACATAAATGATGCCATGTGTCTCCCTCTCTCCGTGTTTCTTTCTCTGTCTCTTTCTCTATTCGTCCATCTGTTTGTCTGTCTGTCTCTGTCCCTGTCTCTGTCTCCCTCTCTCTCTCTTTTTCTCTCTCCCTTTGTCTCTGTCTCTGTCTGTCATTCTATTTGTCTATCTATCTGTGTGTGTGTGTGTGTGTGTGTGTGTGTGTGTGTGTGTGTGTGTGTGTGTGTGTGTGTGTGTGTGTGTGTGTGTGTGTGTGTGAGTATAACATGTATATATGTATGTCCCTCTCCTCTCTCTTAAGCACAGTCATAGTGTTAAACATGAGAATTTCATGTCCCTCTGAGGAGGATTAACATTTTCCCACCTTTTCCTTTTCGTTTTTGAATGAACATAGATCAGGAAAATAAATATTGGAACCATCCAGGCAAGTGCTTTCAGTGCAGACGATCCGTGAAATGGGCGCAGGCACATGGGAATGATGCTTCAAAAGGGTGAAATGGCGTAGTTATCAGCGGCGAAAAAGAGCAAATCCCTTCACCCTTCATTCACCTTGTTGCACCTTCCTTTTCTTGTGTCCTCTCCTATTTCAGGGTCGATTTATGGTTCTTATTTACAATTAAATGGAGCCGTTCATTCATTCTCACGACGCACGTAGATCACTTTAATTGCACTTTATATCTTACTCTTTACATTCTCCGTTCTCTTCTTGTATTTTCCCCACGTGTTTATCGTTCTTTCTCCTCTTTACCTGGGATCCTTAACCACCTCCGCCTCTCCCGGTATATTCTCCTTTTTTCCCTCTTGATCTTGCTAAAGTATCACAGGGTTGTTATCACCCGTTTGTCTTGCTCCATTATTAACGATTTTGATCTTCATTCTTACGTGCTCAGGGTCCGTCGGAGCGCGTGATGGATGTCGGGATTTTAAGGAGCATCGGAGATTTATTCCAGGCTTGCTACCCTTCCCCCTCTCCCCTCACCCTTCCTCCCCCCTCCCTCTCCCCTCACCTTTCCTCCCCCTCCCTCTCCCCTCACCCTTCCTACTCTCATCACCCTCTCCCTCCTCCCTCTCCCCTCACCCTTCCTCCCACAATCACCCTCTCCCCTCACCTTTCCTCCCCCCTCCCTCTCCCCTCACCCTTCCTCCCTCCCCATCACCATCTCCCCCTCCCTCTCCCCTCTCCCCTCCTCCCCCCCATCACCCTATCCCCCTCCCTCTCCTCTCACCCTTCCTCCCCTCATCACCCTCTCCCCCCTTCCTCTCCCCTCATCACCCTCTCCCACGCCCTTTGGCCAAGAAAATGAATGAAAATGGGGTCTCCTTTGTTACTTGGTCTCGAGTGGATAGTGTGCGGATATCGCTGACTTGACTTCTACGATGGAGAGTGCGATGACATAGTATCTCTGGCGTCATTCGAGAGACATCAACCTTACCAAAGAATATATTATTTTCCTATATGATAATCTTACAAATTAATTTCTTTTGAGCGAGCCGGCGTACGCACTTTAGCATTTTATCAGTAGCTTAATGTGTTTCCTTTTTTTTTTTTTTTTTTTTTTGTGGGGGGGGAGGGGGGAGCAGCCCTTCATTATGCACCGATTATTGCACCTTCTCATGCATGCTTGCTTTGCATATCCTTGCGCTAATGAACACGATCTCGAGACGATAAGGCTGGTTCGGTTGAATCGCGGTTCGGGTTCGTTCGCTTGGGCTCTGAGGCCTTTTGGTTGCATTATGTTGATATCTTTCATGAGTTCACTTTATTTAATTATAAAGATACTATTATTGATATTACCAGCATCATTAAAATCATCATTATCACCATCATTAATATCATCATTATAACCATCATTATATCAAATCACTTATTATCATAATTATCATCATGGAGTAATGTCAATTTTGGGGGAAAATGTTAGATTAATATCTAATCCTTTTGATGAAACGAAAAACAAGTTAATTTAAAAAAAGGCAATGCTACGAACTCTATGTTTCTCTCTTTTTTCCTGCATCAGAATTTCCAACAACAAAGAAAAAATAATTCGTGAATAAATAAAGAGAGAAACAAAATAAAAAAAAAATAAAAGAGAGGCACCACAAAATATATATAAAAAACCCCATCTAAAGTCAAAACGAAAATAGGGGAATTTTTACCCTCGAATCTCCCCCGATCATCTCACATTACCATCAAAGGTTACCGTTGGGGATGTGGTTGGAGGAGGGAGAGGGGAAAAAGGCAGGGGAAAAAGGGGGAAAGAGGAGCAGGATGGAGAGGAAAGCGGGTAGATATAGAGTAGGATAGAAGAAGGGACGAAAGAGTGGATAAGGAGGTGGAGAAAAGAGATGATTGGGCAAAAAAGAGGAAGAAACGGAGAATAATGAGATGAAGAGAGTAGGAGGAAAGAAAAGAAAGAGGATAGGAAGGAGGGAAGAGGAAAAGGAGGAATAGGTGAAAACTAAAAAAAAATATAAAGGTTTATTAGGGGGAAGAGAAAAAAAACAGAGAATATCAATTAGATAGAGAGGCTAAGGAAACGAATATGGAGAAGGGAAAAACAAAAACAAATGAGGAGGAAGAGAAAAATAAAATTCAAAAGTCGAAATAAGGAAAGAGGAGAAGCAACAGATAAAACCAACAGAACCGAGCGAGAAAGAGGGGAGAAAAAAACTCAAAAGGAAAGGATCAGGAACAAGGCAGACGAGGGGAAATGGGTGACACGAGAGAGTAAATAAAGTTTTCAAGGGGAATGAGAGACAAAGACCGATAAAGCAGAGGGAACGGAAAGGGCAGAAAGGGTGAAATACGATGGGAGAGAGCAGGTGGGAGGAGGAAGGAAGGGCAATCGAACGAAGAAACAGGGAAATGACCGCGAAAGGTAAATAAATGATGAAGAAGGGGACCGAAAATGAGGATAGTGGATGGGGAGGGACGGATGGATGGGGGGAGGGGTCAGGGGGGGTTATTACGGATGGCGGATCGGGGTGGGGGAAGGGGTAGTATTAGGAGAGGGGGGGGGGGAGTCGTAGGGGTGTTAAGAGAAAATGGGATATAAATGCAAACTGAATGAATTTGAGGAAAACATAAACGTGAAAAGAAGAAACAAGCGAAGAAGGGCGAAGATTGGATGTCAAAAAATAGAAGATGAAGTAGAAGATGAAGAAGGAAATAAAATGAAAAAAAAAAACAAGAAAAAGAAAAAGAAACGATAAAAAATAAGGAGCAAGAGGAAAAGAAAAAAATAACTATAAGAAAAATAAAGACAAAGAGAGAGATTAAAAAAAGAAGGAGGAAGAAGTCAATAATGATGCTCACGATGTAAACGACTTAAAGAATAAATAAAAAGCATAAGAATTAGAAGAAGAAAGATGAAGCCAGCAGAGGAGGAAGCCCCGTGTTGTCTCACGGCCGGGCAGAACCATCGGACAGTGATGGGCATTCTCAACGCACCAATTTCGAAAACCACAAGTCTAACTCGTTCTGAACAGATAATATGATGTTGGCCGATGTTATTTTCTGTGGGCGGATATCGGCTGTGTTTTTGCAAGGCTGAGCTCAAATTCCTGTGTTTTCCTATTGATAAATTTGGATAATGATATCGCTGTATTTCTTGATAAGGGTGATTTTCCGTTCATAATGTATAAGCTTCGAGTCTGGGTTGCGTTCTCGCCGGGACACCAGTTCTTTTGGGGGCTCTTCTTGTCTCCTGTTGGTCTTCTTCTTCTCTCCTTTTCTGTCTTCTTGTTCTTTTCTTTTCTTTTTTTTTCTTTTTTGCTCCTCTCTCTCTCTCTCTCTCTCTCTCTCTCTCTCTCTCTCTCTCTCTCTCTCTCTCTCTCTCTCTCTCTCTCCTCATCTCCCCTCTCCCTCTCTCCCACCTCTTTTCTCCTTGCCCCCTCTCTCCCTTCCCCCCTCCCTTCCTCTCCACCCCCTCCCCTGCTCTCTCCCTCTACATGCACACAGAGGGGTTGGAGTTGGGGGGGGGGGAGAAAATGCTGTACGAAGGAAGGGAGGGGCACTCACCAGTTGCCAATTGAAGCCCAGGAATCATAACGATAAAATATAGATATAATAGCCACTATGATTACCATGCGAACACAGGACCTGATCATTGGGGTCGGATTTCAAGGTCACAGTATTTTTTTTTTTTTTTTTTTTTTTTTTTTGAGGAAGGGGTAAAGGAGGAGGGAGGGGAGGGGAAGGGAGGAGGAGGAGGAGGGCAAGACTCGAAGGAGGAGGAAAAAGAGAGAATACCAATTCAAGAAACAGATAAAAGGTCTTTGATGGCTATAAATAACACCCAAGCTAGTGCACAAAAATAGGGTATGGGGGATGGAAAAACTAGGGAGGAGAGGGAGAAGGGAGAAGGGGTAGAGGAAAGGGTGGGAGAGGGGGGGGGGTAATCATGATTTGGGTGGCACTTTCATTGAAGAAAATTGATTTCGAGTTTAGTGATCATGGGAGACTTTCAAGGGATCAACCACCTATCAGGGCGTGGGTAGGAAATCGAGGGAAGGAGGAGAGAGTGAGAAAGGGTGGAGGGCAGGGGGATAGGGAGGGAGGAGGAGAAAGGGGGTGACTGTAAGGGTGGTAGGAAGGGAGGGAGAGAGGAGAGTAGATAGGGAGGGAATGAGGGAGAAGGGGGGAGAGAGAGAGAGAGAGAGAGAGAGAGAGAGAGAGAGAGAGAGAGAGAGAGAGAGAGAGAGAGAGAGGGAGACAGTCAGACAGGCAGACAAAGAGAAGAAGGAAGGACGAAAGAGAAATAAATAAGACGCAGAGACAGATAATAAAACAAAACCAAAAGATGAGAATACAAGGATATAGGGGGAAAAACTCAAAAATATAATAAACAAAGACGAAAAAAATAAAGTCTCCCCGAGTATCTCTTGTTAGTTATAAAGTTGGCGAGAATTATACGATATTAGCAAAGTTACGAGAATGGGACGCTGCGATCAATTGTATTAATGACTAAGGAGATCTTTATTTACAGAATGATTCAAGGGTGCTTTAATTCGCAAATTACCGACATACGCAGAAGGTCGTTGCACAATTTTGCAAAGTACAGTGCACCCTGAGTAAATCATGCCTACCCGGTTGTTGCATGTCAAGGCTAAGAATCTCGCTGTTGCAGGTTTACAATGTTGGATGTAGATAATTTTAGATTCTAAGCTCTGCCACATATCAAAGGCTTGAGGTCTTAAGTGGATATATTAAAAAGGGGTAGACTCTCATTTTTTTTTTTTTTTTTTTTTTTTTTTAATCTACTATATTTCATAGATTTTTTCCTTCTTTCTTTCGAGAGAAATGGAGGATTCCGTCTTTTAAATTCTTTCACTGCCGTTTTTTCCCGTAATTGGAGGGGGTACTTAAACAGACTTACTTTCCTCTTAACTTTATTTCACTCTTCTGCTATCAAAATGGCGAAGTAAGGCTGCATTTCCTTATCTTCAGCCTCTTTCTCTTTTTATTATCATGATCTTTTTATCTTGATCGCCTTCCTCTACCTATCTGCCTTTCTCTTCTTCCCTCATACTGTCCTTTTATTGCGAATGCATGTTGCTTATCTCTCTCTATCTCTCTCTCGCTCTCCCTCTTTCTCCCTCTACATTTGTCCATCTATACATATCTTTACCTTTCTGTCTGCCTACTATACATCTATTTATCCAATCATCCTGTTTTTTTTTTTTTCCTTCATGTTTTGACTTTCTGTCTGTCTGTCTGCCTCTCTCTATCTCTCTATCTCTCTTTCTCTCTCTATATATATATATGTGTGTGTGTGTGTGTGTGTGTGTGTGTGTGTGTGTGTGTGTGTGTGTGTGTGTGTGTGTGTGTGTGTGTGTGTGTATTTATATAGATAGATAGATAGATAGATAGATAGATAGATAGATAGATAGACTGATTGATGGACAGTTGGATAGACTGAGTGACAAATAGATAGGTAGACAAATAGGTAAATAGATACAGATATAGACAGATAGAAATAGATACAGATATAGACAGATAGAAATAGATACAGATATAGACAGATAGAAATAGATACAGATATAGACAGATATTAATAGATACAGACATACATATAGATAAAGACACAGATAGAAAGATAGTGAGACAGATAGAGAGAAAGACTGACAACCAGACAGATAGATAAAAGGATAGATAAGCAGACAGATAGATAGATGGACAGATAGACAGATAATCTTCCTATATATCACAGCCTCTACATATATATGCTCTTTCCCTGCCCTTTTTCTCACGATAAATCACCCTCCTTTCCCTCTTCCTCTCCTTCTGTCGTCTCTTTCTCTCTTAACACTTCTCTATCAGCTCTCTGCCATCGCTCATTCTGTCTCCGTCTCCCTTACCTAACTTACAAATCGCCTCGTGTATTCAGGAAAGTTGTACTTAAGCCATCCCTCTATATACACAAACTCTCTTCCCTTTTGTAGTTCGCTCTTCCCTTGACCTCGTTCTGGTAACTCAATACCCTCCTCCACAGCTACTTTTGCCCATGCTGTTCGTTACCCTGTGTTATCCTTCACACTTTCCTTGTTATTTTCTCTCTTTTCTCTTCCGATCTCTATTTTTTGTTGATTTTTTTGTGTATTAATGATGCTGGTCGAAGTAAGCTTTCTCGTTCTACGTTAAAAAAAATCCGTTTACGTTTGTCTTCTCTTTTGTCACTCTCAAAGGCTTTAATAATTATTTTTTTAAAGATACTAAAATACATTCACCTCTTACGCCATCTTTATTTTTCTCTCTGTTTCATTTACATCTGGGTTATTCCTCTCTTCCCTTTATCTACGCTTTTATCCTTTATCTCTTCGTCTGCCCGTCTCACTGTCTTGCTAATTGTTGTTCATCCACATTACTGTATCTAATGTATGTTGCGATAGCTATATATTATATGTACACACTCTCTCCCCCTTTCGGTCTGCATATGTGTCTCTGTGCATACACTATCGTATCTTTGTATTCATCTGCCACCGATTCCTCTGTTCTCCATTATCTGCTCTTGTTCCCCTTTCTATTTTACGTAATCTGCTTCGAACGTATTGGCTCTCCGTTTTCTGTTCGATCTTATTTACCCGTTTCTCTCGTCCTTCGCTTGCAACACTTCCCCCTTTTTTCCTAACCCCTTCATTCTAAACTTTGCTCGTTCCCATCACATCCATATGCTGTGTCATTTTCTTTCACAAGTGAACGGGGCCGCATAGCAACACGCGGGGTATCAGTCCTCGCTTTATTACGAATAAAAGAAAATGAGTGAGTCACCCCTGCTCCAGTAATAGTAATAATTTACTAAAGTCTATATCCGGCCTAACGAATAAAAGTTTCATAAGCCATTTATGAACGCGGGAGGATAACGAATAACTATCAACTTTGTGTTCGCATGAAATTAAATTCAGCACAGAGAGCCGGATTATGGGTAAATACTCGGATATTGTTCGAATATTGAAACCTGAAATTACTCCAGTTGAGAACCAAGCAAAATGTTTGTGCGTATATTATGCATATCGGCGAATTACACTCGAATAATTCGGAATCAGCGGGATGCGAATCACTTATTGCTAGTGATAAATCACACGCGTTTAAGCCCGCGGGGATTTCTTTTTCAAATGCACCAACGGAGAGGATGAGATCAGAGGGTCTATCACGGACCCCAAAACGGCGGGGGAATTATCTGTGGAATAAACACTTCGATTTCACTTTCCTTCACATTACCCTTTGTATATGACGGTATCATAATGATGGCGATATAATACATGTGTGAAAAACTTTTCAACAACAAAATAATCATACAATCTTCAATAAACTCCAGTGCAGCACGCAAATTTGGACTCTATAAATATATTGCCTCACGGTGTCTAAAAATATATATCGGAAATACAAAACCGATATTTCTTTACCTCCTAAACTACAAGAGAAACAGGGGAGGGACAAACGTATATAGGAAATAGGAGAGGAAGAAGACAGGCTAAATCCCCCTTACGTGATTTTTCTTCCCCAGGAGCGAGACAGGGGCCGAGGGGAAGGCAGGCGAGGCCCTCGGATCTTCAGAGACAACGGAAGGCTTCTCCTCTCCTCTCCAGCACCGCCTCCTCCACCAGCGCCGCCACCACGACCTCCACCACCACGGACGCCACCACAGGAAGAAAGAGTATTCCTTGACACACCCCTGGGCCTTAAACCGCCGAGTGCGACTTTCAGAACCTCAGCCTCATGGAAACACAGCTCAGAAATGTAAATCTTTTTGCCCTTTTTTTTTTTTCCTCAAAAAGACAAAGGAACACAATCCATTTTTAATCCTCGAATGTTTCCTTCTCCTGCTACCATCACAGCCTTTCCTCCCTCATCACTTTAGGACTTCTTCCCTTTCTCCCTCACCACCACAATGCCTTCCTCCAGCAATAAGACCTTTTCTCCCTCACTACAAACCTTCTTCTCTTACAATCACCCTCAGTTTCACCACCACAACCGTTCCCTTCTCATCCAGAACCCTGTTTCCATCTCCACCACAAGCCTCCCTCAGCACCTCCTCCCTCATCACAACAAACCCTTTTTCTCACACCATCCCGTCATTCATCCATTCACAACCAGAACCCTTTCTCCTTCACCACCACAGTCCCCACCTCAACTCTCCCTCCCTCATCACCACAGTTCCAACCACAACTCTTCCCCCTTCCCCAACACAAACCTTCCTCCCTCGCCCCCACAGTTTCCATCAGTATTTCCTCCTTCACCACTACCACCCCCACCCCAACCCCCCCTCTCCTCCACAGTCCTCCCTCACCACCACCGCCGCCACCACGCCATCCCTCCGCATCCCCCGTGGCCGCGAAGCCTTCGGGAGCTCCAGAGAAACCTTTCTGTTTCGTGAGGAGAAGCCGTTATCGTGAGGCGGGACCTTTACCAGCAGAATAAATCTTGACAGTGAAAAAGATTTTCCATCGTAAGAAGAAACCTCCATCATGGCAAGAAGCCCTCCATCATGGGACGTAACCTCCACTTCCTGACTTCGGAACCTCTCTCACCCCATCATTATCTCCCGTGCTTCCCCCCATCTCTATCTCTCTTCCCTTTCCCCTTTCCATCCGGGGGGTTAAACGTGGCTACTAATTAGGTGTAGCCTGGACGTACGAACGTGTTACATATCATAGCTCGGGATCATGCAAACGCCATGCACTCCAAAACGAGGATAACATTCACGCCCTCTGTCTCTTCTTCCTCCTCCTCCTCCTCCTCCTTCTCGGTCTTCTCCTTACCCCCCACCGCCATCCTCTAAGTAACTTGATCTGGGCCATATGGGATCCTAGCCACACACCCCGCGTCCTATTCAAAAACACTGGCTTCTTTTATAGGGATTGAGCACCACCACCTGTTTTAAACATACGCTTCATACTTATCCAAACTTACTAATTGGTTTATCAATAAATTACCTCTAAGTGAGGAAACTGATTCATGGTTTATATCAATCTCCCTGCAAAGGATCGCACTACTAGGGGTTCCAATTCGTCTATCATCATCTTTCTTCTATCTTCTATCTCCCTCGATCCTATTTCACTAATTATATTTTTTTTCAAAGCACTCATTTTCTATCATTTTAAAGTATACTCAAAAGATGTACGCAGACAAACAGCTTTCTCATGGGTATTCAACTCAGAAGGTAACGTATTGTTGGTCAACTATCAATCCTTGATGTCCACTTGCAAGCTACTAAACCTGTTCATTCACAATTATAAATGCATATATTCCTTGTCCTTAACATTCTCGATCGCTGTTCGATGCCCTTCATCCCAGGGTAAATACTTAATTTCTTTTTTCTTTTTTTAATTAGTAGTAGTGAAACGCATTCTTTCTATCCTTTGAAAGAAGTTAAACTGCATATATATATATATTTTTGCCTTTTCCTCTTCCGCATTCTTTCATTTTATTAAGCCAAATAAACGACGACAAAACATAATAAATTTGAAGTGAAAATGACTATTTCCACAGGGTAAAGTATATCCCCTTTTTGTGACGTCAATGAAATGTATCACTACTTTACAACATCAGGCAGTATATAAACATTGATTGTTATTGATACTTTGCCTTCCTAATTTAAATTTACTTAGGTCTGTCCGCCTACATTCTTGCAATCTCACCTCTAAAGCTAAGAATTCGAAGATTCATTCGTCCATCTAGCTATTAAGATAAAATTAACATGTTAAAATTCCTCTTTTTAAAACTCAAAGTCGAAACTGCTTTACTTCACATTCACTCTGCCTCACGGTTCATTCTTAACCCTATTAACCCAAACCCTTCACATACACTTATCTAGGATCTGAACAAGTGTATCTTATCCTTCCCACTTTAATTAGGCTGTCACCTCAACGCAACAGCTTGTTTGTTCAACGAAGGGCAGTCTAGTTCCTCTGAAAAGGCTATCTTTTATCTCTAACTAAGTCCTTTCATTCAGATTTTTAAATATGAAGCCATATCAGCCTGTAAAGTCACTTCTTTTCTATCTGACATACAACTAAGGCAAATAAAAAAAAACATGTGTGACATGATCATACCTGTGCGGTGTTGGGGTTTCCAGTCAGACACGCATTCCGCTCTGCCTTTATCAGAGGTCCTAAGAAGTAAACATAAATAGATATATAAATACAAAGCAAATCATAGGTATTGTCTCTAAATACAAGTCTACTCTATAGGCAACTGGCGTACTACAAACCACCACCATCTCTTTCCTCTAAAGAAACTTCCCACGCTGCTTCTACTTAGATTATTTATCGATTTTGTTTACCTATCCCCTCTGCGTAATTACAACCTCTTCCCGCGGTTATACTCCAAAAAAAAAGTGCCTCTACATCAGTAATCGTCCACAACCATAATCATAACTTCGCCTCTCTAAATACAGTCGCCTGACAACAGCTATAATAACGCGGGTCCTAAACCACAAGCGGCCTACTTCATAACCGCAGCTACATCACCGTCCGACACCCACTACGATACAAAGTGTGTAGTTTAGCTCACGATTTTCTCTGTACAAACATCAGTACCACGACAGTGACAGGCACTTCCACCCGCCTCATTATATCTCTGCCTGCTCTGATTACACCCACGTGACTGGCAATATCCAGTGGCTTTATAGGTATTATGAAGGTCATGCAGTGAGATCATGCACTTTGTCGTTTTATCTCACATTACAAGTCTGCTTGAAGATAGTCATTACAGACACAGATACCTGCCAAAACAACAATATCCGAGTTGTCCCACGAGCTTTGATTAAGAAAACATTCATATCTGGTATCAAGCTAAACAATCTGAAGTTGGTGAATAATGTAAACTCATCTTACAGGAACAACGGTTACTCTGACAGTTTGTTCAGCGAAAGAGCAAACCGGACGCAACGCCTGCCTGCTCGACCTACACCACATGTCTGGCTAGTATCCGTGGGGGATGTATTTTCGACAAGTGTAAGTAGAGGAGATCTGTTTGTGTGTGTTTCTGGCGAGTTTATTCATCCATTTGGCTTAAAGGACGACGGGAGGAGTTGATAATGTATGTGGGAATCGGGACTAAGGAAAGGAAATGAGTCAATGGAGAGAGCAGTGACGTAACAGAGAAATTCAGTGACGTAAATCCAAAGAGAATCAGAATGTTTGTGTAGACAATCGGTTGATATTTCAATTATCTCTATATGTACACAGAGAGAGCTTGAGACAGGGAGTGGTAGGGGAGAGGGAGGGAGGGAGGGAGGGAGGGAGGGAGGGAAAGAGGGAAAGAGGGAAAGGGGGAAAGGGGGAAAGAGGGAAAGAGGGAAAGAGAGAGAGAGAGAGAGAGAGAGAGAGAGAGAGAGAGAGAGAGAGAGAGAGAGAGAGAACTTATATATATATATATATATATATATATATATATATTTACACACACACACATATATATGTACACACAAACACATACATACTTATCCCCCCCCCCACACACACAAAAATCTATTTATCTATCTATCTATCTATATACATATATACTTAGACATACACATATACACACATACACACACACACACACACACACACACACACACACACACACACACACACACACACACACACACACAAACACACACACTCACAAACACACACACACATATACATATATATATATATATATATATATATATATATATGTTTGTGTGTATATATATATGTGTGTGTGTGTGTGTGTGTGTGTGTGTGTGTATACACATATATTTATACAAACACACACACACACACACACACACACACACACACACACACACACACACACACACACACACACACACACACACACACACACATACACACAGGCATATGTATACGTGAATATACATATTCATATTTATATCTATATCTTTTTCTTTTTTTTTTATCCAAATGTATTCTAGGTGTACTATGATCTGCCATAGCTATGGGCTAAGGTCATGCTGGGGCGCAATATGTTAATGTCCCTGTTATGTGAGTGAAGATGAACACCCAAAGGGGATGATATTCGTAAAATGCTGAGCTGGGCTTCTCTAGGTTCATGAAGACTGGTGTTTTAAAAAGGATAAAATGTTCAAATGAATGTTAAGGCAAAAACTGGGGCCAGGTGGATGGTATAAGCGCATAATGAAGATGCGGCTAATTATTCATTTGGATGGAATGGCTCGTATGATGTGAATGTTGGGATGGGTACTGTGAGGTACGGACGGCTGATAATGAGTGGAATGTTGAAGAACAAGACATAAAATCTGAAGGGTAAGGGACGTAGCCGCTGCTATAATGGAGAGATACCAAAGTATAATGTAGATTCCTGAACATAACACGGTGTGCAATATGGCTAAGCAACACTATGAAACAAACGAAGTGTACCGCGATTAAAGCAATCAGGCCGGTGTAATAACGTGGAAGTCGTTCATGACTCACGCCACGGTCACCTGAGGAAACCAGAGTGTGGGTAAGGGTGCCTGGAAGGGCCCTAGAGGGGCGTGGACGACTCCGAGAAGATTGGGAGGAGGCAGGATTAAGGAAGACAGTGCCAGGGGTCAGGAAGGGGGCTCTGAGGTGAGTGCCTGGGGTCAGAAGGGTCAGAATAGGAGGAGGAGAGGAGGAGGAGGAGGTAGGCGTAGGCAGGAGGCTTGAGGGGGAAGGATGTTGGTTCTGGGACACTGAACATACAATCGGTAAGACGAGGGATGCGGAGGGAAGGCAGGACTCAAAAAAAGAAATAAGGGAGGAAAACTGATGAGAGGATTTGGGGGATATAGAACGTCGAGGGTGGAAACAGGAGGGGCCGCGGATGCCTGGGAAGGTTTAGGAAACAGTAAAGGAATGTGGGAAACACAGGAGACAAGGGCAGAGGAGCTACTTCAGGGGGTTCAGAAGATGAAGAAGTCAAGGGGTCTTGCGCCGCTTCTGAGTTACGAGAACAATACCCTACGAGAGGCAGTAAGGAGAATGGGGGTGGGGAGAGGAGAAGGGGGGGGGGGCGAAAAGAGAAAGAGAAGAGGGACAAGGGAAGGGAAGGAGTAGGAGAAGGGATAAGGAGAAGGGAAGGAGTAGGGGGAGGAACAAGGGAAGGGAAGAAGTATAGGAAAGGACAAGGGGAAGGACAGGCGTAGGGGAAGGGACAAGGGGAAGGGAAGGGGGAGGGGGAGGGGGAGGGATAAGGGAGGGAAGGAAAAAAGGAGAAAGACTAGAGGCCTACCACAGGAGCGCGGATGCATGCCCAACTTACATGAATGCGGGAACGTTAATTACTGACCCAGAAGGTCGGGTTAACAAGGTCTGGATGCTGACTAAACAGAACAAGTAGAATTATGTCTTTGTTATATACATACTTTTCCTCATTTTTATAATTTGTTATTGAAATAATCATAGATAGAATAATTCCATAAAATTTAACACAGGATTTTTTCTTACAGATGTGGGTGTGTGTGTACGGATATACTACAAGCAGATGAAGACTCTTCTCATCTCTTTTT
>NC_061859.1:15948111-15953111 GCF_019202785.1 Penaeus chinensis
GATTTACTGTGTCTTCCCGACCCGCCCCACAAGCCTGCCGACTTTGTTTACATGGTCGTTACAAGCCTCTCCGGTGCCCATAGCGACAGATTTCTGCTTCGACGCACTTGCTTTAGGCTATGTATTGATCTTAGCAAGTGGTCACATGTCGGGTTGCAAAGCGTGCTGCAGAAATAGGCTTTGTTTAGAATTTAAGCTCCGCCCCGTCAGCCATGCTGGATTGTGACGTCATTCCTTAAGCTGCGCGCGCCCTTTCTCCGCCCACACGCGGCGTACGTCAAATGCCTGAGTTACCATCTTGGACATGTATGGAAAAGCGATGAAATTTTATTGAGATGATCGAGAAAATTCAGCCCATTAAAGCACATTCACATAATCTATTGATCCATCCAAGTTCTGTGTTTAATGAAAAATGAGAGTACTTTGAAGTTTGGGGAGATATTTCCACTAGACATAAATTACATCAGAGGCAACAGCCCAGAGGCCCAATGCAATCAGCGTGTTCAACGTACTAAAATGGATGCCTATTGAATGTCAAACAAAATGGGGAGGAAATGACACCTACTGTTTGTTTTCTAAGACGCTTTTTAGCCCAGCAGAGTACACATTATGACAGGAGAGGTTCTTTACGGCCAAGGCATCCCTGGTAAACCCCCAGCCTATTCTAAACCAGATAAAATCAGACTGGCATAAAAACACTAACCATAAAAAAACTCCTCCTACATAATACTTCATTCGCCTGGTGACTCCGCTGAACCAAGAGTGGGAATTACAGTACATTTTTAAAATATTTTATTATGATTAAATAAAATATTTAAATAATCACCGAATGATTAAATAATTTCAACATCAACACCTTGAAACAAGAATTGAAAAAAAATCATCGACCGAATATTTTAGTCAAGACCCGATATCACAGGGTCGGGGAACCCCCGCGGCACGGCTGTGTTATCGCAGTGCCACATCAGAACAACTAATGAATCAAAATAAGGCTCACACCTTCCCAGGAGAGTCCGCGAGCGCCATCAAGGGTGCTCTCTGGGGGCATGAGCGATGTCGTCGGGCAAATACACGCAGGAGTTTCCTCACCTCGTGATATCCCCCGGAGGTCGGGCGGAGAGCCTCTCCGAGCACAATACTGTGGCTGTGATGACCTATGTTTGCCGAGGGCGCCGCCACACCCACGCCAGGCGATGCCTCCAAAACCGCCGAGGAGATTCCGCGGACTAGTTTCTACCTCACACAACGTCACGGCCATGTTTTTGCATCGATTATACATTGCTTATCTAAATGACCGCACTGCAATGTCCTCAAACACGCGTGACTTGTCATCTTTGGGGGAAATATTCTGCCAAGGACCTTAGGTCACCGTCGCAACCCGACACAGTTCACTGACCCGGGTACCTTTCCTGTTTAAATGCCCCTTTTGCTCTGCCTTCTTCGCCCCCGAGTCATACCCACAACACACTCCGTCTTCTTCATGATCTCGCGGCATTTTACTACCGTCCTCGGCCCATTTCTTCCTTTTTTTCATGAGCATATGATACTTATCCCTGTAATACAATACACATATATAAGCCCACAAACGCATGTACACATACAAAAGACAAGGGTGCAAAATAAATGAATAAGCACGCTTGCATGCATGGGCAAACATTTGTATGCTAAAATGCATAACTCATGTTTCCCTTTCCTTGCAACAGACACACACCTACATACATATATGTGTGTGTGCGTAGGTACACGTACATTTTATATACATAAATGTGCGTGTGCGTGTGCATGTGCGTGTGCGTGTGCGTGTGCATGTGCGTGTGCGTGTGCGTGTGTGTGTGTGTGTGTGTGTGTGTGTGTGTGTGGACCCCCCCCCCCCCTCCCCAACATACACACACATTTAAGTGTGTGTCTGTGTGTGTGCCTTCTGTTCTTTTGTCTTGGGTTATATTTGCACCTATCCACGGTGCTGATGCCCCTTCTTTCCGACGAGATGCCAGTGCTCCATCACCACCTGTCCCTGCCTTTTACCCTCTTCCCCTCCCCCCCTCCCTCACCCCCTTCCCACACAAGTGACTATATTCACCCCCAAGCCATACGGTAGTTCATAATGCTCACCCAACCGTGTAATACCCCGCCTCCTCCACTTCCCGCCCCCCTCCTCCCTTCCAGACGCCCTCCCGGTCCATCCCGTCTTCGTTTGGTCTTTTCCTTCCCCTTCCCTTCCCCCTCCCCTTCTACCCCACCTCCTCCATCATCTCAAACCCCTTTTTCTCACCACATATACTACCCACCGGTAATTATGGCTGTCACCCCGCCGCCTCCCTCACTCGTTGCCTCGCACTTGCCATCCAATCGCCGGTCCTGCCGCTGGCGAACTTGATGTCCTTATCACGCGACTTCCTCCCCCCTCCCTCTCCTCTCCCCTAGGCCCTGGTAGCATAGGGTTAATAGCTTTACGGATTCCCTGCCGCCCATTACTCATACCAAGTGAAAGAATGTATGGATCTCGTACCTGCTCCTTCACATTGACCTCCACACGCCCTCGCCACGAGCGCCCGCGCAAGTTCCTATGCAACGAAACCTTTCAAAAAAAGTCCTGCTCCGCCACTTAAACCTCTTGTTTTTTTCCTTTTGTAAGAGTAAGTCGTCATGTGCATACCCCACTTTTTTTAGGGGGGGGGGGGGATTTTTGTTTGGCTGATCTGAGGTTTGTTTGTTTTTCAAATACTTTGCTGAAGGTAATCTTTTCTCCAAACGCTATCGTAAATTACAAGCTCATTGATAACCCTTTATTAGATGAACTATTATTTCGCATAAAAACTATATGAATATTTAGATATAGATTCAGCTTAAGTCCCATAAGTTCATAAGATTTTATCAAAGTAACTCTAAAGTATACACATCTCTACTGTTGCCTTCATATATATTATTATTCCCACTTCAAATCACTTCAGCTTGTACAAATAACGATCAGAAAGATTACTAGATGTTCTCAAGAGTATGTGAAGCAAAAGTTTTAAGTACTTGTATATTATAGAGTTTTTATGTTACAATGTTAAGTCTCTATGCTGCTAGATCTTTTGTGAATTTTGTTGTTTATATAATGCTACATGTCCAGCAAATATGTATGTGTATTTACGATTGTGTAGATGTATAATTTCGTACGTACGTGTTTATGTATTCTGATAAATAAATAAAATCAACTTATCTCCTTTGCCTCAGTCAAATAAAGAATCGGCAGTCATATTTCTGACAAGATCGTACATAACTGGTTAACAACTAATATTTTCAACAACACAAAAAAGTCTCTGCAACCTCCTCTTGCCCTTCTGCGTGGCTTTACAATACCCACTCCTTGAAGAAGCACTTGTACCTGGCAGTCATGGCCACCCGCATGACCTTGTCTCATGAAGCCAGTACAGCACCAGTTGCACGCCTTTTTGGACCAGCTTATCCACTTTGATGCCAATTATCCGCCTACCCCATTTTGCGTCTTTATGGGTCTCATCCCTCACTCCCTGACTCTTGCACGTCATGTCCCAGACCTCATCCTTACTCCGAGGTTTCACTTATCGTCAGATTTCACACTTGAAATATGCATAATTAATATGTGCATAGTTTAGAAGAGACTTTTTTCTATGGCTATTTTACGTTTTCTTTTTTTTTTCTTTTTTTTATAGACACGACAGACTAATCCATCTCTCAACTACCGTCAGTCCAAAACTAGTGCAGGCGAGCTTCCAGTGCAACATCTCTTTCTCGAGGCCACTTACTTCGTCCTCGTTGCCTTGTCACACATGTTCCCATATAACACAACATAAGTCCCTCAACTTGCCCTCCCACTCCCTCTTAACAACCACACTTACACCCACGTCCATGACTTAAATCATCTTCGCTCACAATCCACTATTTGCTCTCCCGTTGGATATCACTTTTGTAATTGTGAGGGGAACTTACGTCTGTATCCATTGGCAAAGATGACTCTCTCTCTTACAACTTGTCATAACTTTTTTCCTCTTTGTTTGCTTCCCCTCTCTTATCTAGATCTTCTTTTTTCTTGTTCTTTCCTTCCTGTCTTTATGTATATACATATATATATATATATATATATATATATATATATATATATATTCCTCCGCTTTTGTTTCTTGTACTTCTTCAGTTTTTTCTTCGTCTTCTTTCTATATTTCTTCCTTTTCTCTCGCTTTTCCCTTTTTCTTCTACTTCGTATTTTGTCTGACATCTTCATTAAAGTAATTTTCGAGCTATTTCACTCAAAGTATCTAATTGCATCTTCTACTTCACCCCCGCTGCTTGAGTCAAATAAAGTGTAAAGTAAACATATAGCCAGACTTAAGATATACATCACTGGTAATTACTATGAATAAAAGAGTAAATATAAAAAAAACTTATGAGGCGAGGAACACAACGAGTAAATTGGATTATGAGGTTAGAAAGAATGCAGTTGATTAATTTTATCTAACCTAAATTGCAAGAAATAAAACGAACTTCTGAGACAAAATGGAGAATCTCGACCATAAATGAGCCTTGCCTCATTTTATATTGTTAATGTAGCGTCATAGTAAGTAGGGAATGTTATACCTACTTTAGTAAACTCTTACGACAAAAAGAAAAAAGAATCCTTTTCTTTCGAACATATCAAAAGAAATGATTCCTGCAAATCCCCCAAAACAAGAATACGTGAAGAGGCGAGTGAGCGAATGGCGGCCGTGGTCAGAGGTGAGAGCTCCTCCTCTCAGATAGGCGGGCGAGGGTCGGCGGGCTCGTGGCGGCTCCCGAGTTATCAAGGCGCGATCGGAGCTTCACTGCAACGGGATCGTCCTGCCTGACGATCGATAAGAATCAAAACAACGTCAGGGTATTTTACACACGGCATAAAATTATACACTCCGAACGTTCAAACTGGGGTCGGGTCTACGTCGCGTTCTTTCATACCATCAGTTAGTGGCCATGAACAGCGAGGGTTCATGATCCCGAGAATG
>NC_061859.1:15973111-15978111 GCF_019202785.1 Penaeus chinensis
AATGATAATAATAACAATAACAATAATAAAAATAATAGTAATAATAATAATACAAGTAATAGAAATAATAATAAATATTAAAGAAGTAAAAGTATTAAATAACACTGATAATAATATTGATAATAATTATAATAATAATAATAATAGCAATAATAATTATTATTATTGTTATTGTTATTATTACTATTATTATCATCAATTTCCTTATCATTATTATTATCATTATTATTATTATTATTATTATTATTATCTTTATCATTATTATCATCATTATAATTATAATAATGGAATAATGATAATAATAACAATAGTAATAATAATAATGATAATAATGATAATAATAATAATAATAATAATAATAATAATAATAATAATAATTATAATAATAATAATAGTAATAATAATAATAATAATGATAACAATAACAATAATAATAATAATTAATTAGTATTGTTATTATCATTATGACTATTACTATTATCATTATCATTATTATCGACGGTAAAAGCAATAATAATAATAGTAATAATAATGATAAGGTGTGTATGTGTGTGTGTGTGTGTGTGTGTGTGTGTGTGTGTGTGTGTGTGTGTGTGTGTGTGTGTGTGTGTGTGTGTGTGTGTGTAAGTGTGTGTGCGCCCGCGTGTGTATACATAAACACATATATATATATATATATATATATATATATATATATATATAAATATATATATACATATATATATATATATATATATATATATACATATATATATACATATATATATGTATATATGTATGTATATATGTATGTATACATATATATACATAGATATACAAATATATATGTATATATTAGTATTTATATATATACATATATAATATATATATATATATATATATATACATATATATATAAGTTTATTACTAATCTATTGAAAATGTTTGTTTATAAAGGTGGCAATACAAAACCAATAAGACGTCACTAAACCAACATGAGAGCGGCTCGCCAGTACTTCAGGGAAATACCATCGTCTCGACAGGGAATTAGACGGAGGGAGGGAGAGAAAGAGAGAGAGAGAGAGAGAGAGAGAGAGAGAGAGAGAGAGAGAGAGAGAGAGAGAGAGAGAGAGAGAGAGAGAGAGAGAGAGAGACAGAGACAGAGAGAGAGACAGAGAGAGACAGAGAGAGAGAGAGAGAGACAGTGAGAGAGAGAGAGAGAGAGAGAGAGAGAGAGAGAGAGAGAGAGAGAGAGAGATAGATAGATAGATAGATAGAGAGAGAGAGAGAGAGAGAGAGAGTAGTGCGCGTGGGAGTGGGCAATGGATGGCACTCACATATCATTACTTGGCGCGAGTGCCATTGTGTTGATGCGTACTTCATAATCATCAACTTCGACCAGTCACCAGGAGAGCGAAAGGCAAGAAAATAAATGGACAGGAAGAGGATAAGAGGTAGGGGAGATGGGGGAGGGAGGGAGGGGGAAGGGGGGGGGGGGGCATGTCACGGGTAGCTGTTATAGGCGTCACTTTTGTTCCGCTTGGGGTGGGGGGCAGAAGGGGGTTAGTGGGGGGAGGGGGGATAAAATGAGGGTCAGGGCGTGGGAATGTTGTTCCTAATGGTGTACAATATTAACAAGCTATATCCGCTACTGTAAGAAATAGAAAGGAGGACATATTACTGTCACTCTTTCCCTATTTCCCCCCCCCCCTCTTCTCTCTCTTTTCCTTTTCTTGCTTTATTCTAGTTACTTTTCTCTCTTCCCTTCTTCGTTTTTCCTTTAATCTAACCCCTTTTCTCTTTTCTTTTCTCTTCCATTTTGTTGGTCTTCCTTAAGCTAGTCACTTTCGTCTACCGTCTCCTCCTTTTCCTCCTCCTCCTGCACTATAGCTGCCTTGTTCCTCCCCCTCCCAACACACTCCATACATCCATCAACTGCTACTCCCCACCGGAAATTTTCTGCCGGTGTTTGCTGTTAGTTTCATAAATAAACTTCTACTCTTTAGGCAGCTCAAAAAGAAAAATATTATCGCAGAGGAAAACAGCTCTCATTCACCCCTTCCCGTCCCTATTGGCCCCTCCCCCAAGCCTCTTCCTTCCCCTCTTCTCCTCTTTCCCCTTTTCCCTTTCGCTGCCCCTCTTCTTACCCCCTTCCTACTCCCGAATGGGAAGCAAGGAGGATGAGTAATGATAGCAAAGGGCATAAAAGTGCTGTCCTTTGCTAGTCCATAAGGTCGGTAAACCCTGCTGTTTCAAATATGGATTAATCCTAAATTATGACCCGGCGTTCAACATTGACATCCCACAGAGTCTCTGATTTATCCTTCGCTCTTTTATTGCCGACGAAATGGACCTTAGAACCAACAGGTCGAAGAACTGATCAAGACATGCTTTAAGATTAGGAAAACAACCCTTACGCACACCATATCCAAAGCCATGTCTTGCCCTCTAAATTTCGTCTCTGTTTACTCTTTCTAAGCCCCCTCCCCCCACATCCGGCCACCCGCCCTCGACCCCCCTAAACGTGACACGCCAAAAAAATGATGAGGAAAATCAAACGGCAGATACAAGGTTTAACTTTGTGGTTTTGTAAGCCTTTATATTCTCCCGAGATAATACTGTCACCCTATGTCACGTGACCCTTATCCACCGCCCCCCATAACTCCAGCGAAGAATGGGGATGAGTAATACTATCAGAGAGAAAAAAATAGACAAAGAAAAACCAACAGGAGTTAGAGTCAGAGAGAGAGAGAGAGAGAGAGAGAGAGAGAGAGAAGAGAGAGAGAGAGAGAGAGAGAGAGAGAGAGAGAGAGAGAGAGAGAGAGAGAGATTGAGAGAGAGGGGGGGGGGAAGAAAGAAAGAAAGAAAGAAAGAAAGGAAGAGAGAGAGAGAGAGAGAGAGAGAGAGAGAGAGAGAGAGAGAGAGAGAGAGAGAGAGAGAGAGAGAGAGAGAGAGAGATTGAGAGAGAGGGGGGGGGGGGGAAGAAAGAAAGAAAGAAAGAAAGAAAGGAAGAGAGAGAGAGAGAGAGAGAGAGAGAGAGAGAGAGAGAGAGAGAGAGAGAGAGAGAGAGAGAGAGAGAGAGAGAGAGAGAGAGGGGAGAGAGAGAATAGGGGAAGAGAGAAAACGAAAGAGAGCAGGAGAATCTCACAGCCACTTTCGCCTCTCACTCCTCTCCTCTCCTTCCTTCCCCCCCTTTCCCCTCCCCCATCCCTCTTTGCGCCCTCTCCCTTTCTCTCGAGTCGCGATGAAAAGCAGAGACACAGATGGAGATACGAGTAAAAGGGAAAGGATAAGGCAGCGCTAATGGACTTCAATGAAGGGTAAAGAAGTCACGTTATGGAGGGGAAAAAGGGGCAATGGAAGAAGGAAATTATACAGTTCTCATGGAATGTACCTTTTTTCCTCCATTAGGAAATTTTATACATTCATCTCCATTACGCAATTTACTGAAATGAGTTTATGAAAAACCTAATGTGTCCATTCCGAAGCTCCTTACGGATTTCCTTACAATCACTCGCCAAATTATCATCTGTAGAGCAATGACCTGATTAAAAACCATTTATCTGCTAATTTCTTACTCCCCTACACACCCCAGCCCCGCCTAACACGCACATAATAGTCTAAATATCCGTTACTGTGAAGGACCCGAGCTACCGTCTTTGTTCCTCGAAGGCCTCCGAACGCGCCAGACCCAAGACCGGGGGAACAGCCATCCCACAGAATTTACTTTCAAAGGCAACTTGAGGAGGAGCTCGCTGTGGTCGTTATTAGCCGCTTGACTTCCCACGGAGAAGCCTTCGATCCTCCTCCTGACGGTCGTGACGGGGGCGTGATATCGCACTGGAATTCATTATAGGACTCTCCCGAACGAAGCCCTTTCATCCATCCCATATTTTATCATTATCTATAATTGAGATCGCCTCATCCCCCGCGCAAACTGTGGTTCGACGGCGTTTGACCTGGAAGCCTCGGGATGTCCTTCGCATTGCACCCGATCTCTGCAACCACACTGTAACCGAGTCAGTGTATCCTCTGTACTGGGCATTAAAAGCAACTCGCAGCTTACAGCTACAGTAAATACATTTCTAGACGTTACTGTGACCTCTCAAGGACGCAGTGGTATTGTAGTCCCTGTGGCATGTGCTACTGCATACTTCGTACCAAAGATCACAGTCCATGGCAGCTTTTTTGTCGCTAAGTATTTGTTTACACACGCGCAAGCAGAGACATCTAGTGTTTTGTGCCCATGTGCCCACATAGCAAAAAGAAAGAAGAAAAAATAAATCTGTAACCCAAACATTGCTATTATCAAGTCTCCAGCACTTGGGGCGCATGGTTCAAGCACTCGCACAAGCACTCCCGCCATGTCCCAAGCAGCCATCAAAGCAGAGACATCCACACTCACGTCCGGCCCCTCTAACACAGGCAGGCTCCCATCACGCTATCTCGAACGCAGCGAGATAGCCGGATGACGGTGCTGTTGGTCGCGCCCCCCACAACGCCCAAGGACACAGCAAGGGTATATTGCAGGTATCACAGGCCCGGCCCGATCTCTTGGCCATGACGCAGAGGAACGAACCATTGTCCAGACATGTCACTGTCATGCTGGCGGCCATGCTGACTACTCATTACCTAAGGGGCGTGGTAAGACTAATGTTCCTGATGTTCTCGGGAGTTAACCTTGGGAAGTGTGATTTGTGATTCGGACGTGGGAAGGCTTGCGAATTTCTCTGCTGAATGTTGACGACTTCAGCTCTGTTATTTATATTTCTTGGCAATAAGAGCAGTTGTCATAGTTATTATATTAATTATCATTACTCATTATTATCATTATTGACATTATCATTATCAATATTATCAGTATTATCATTATTGATATTATCACTATCATCACTATTATCACTATCATTATTATCATCATTATCATTGTATTATTATCAATATTATTATTATTATCATCTTTATCATCATCATCCTTATTATTATTATTATTATTATTATTATTATTATTATTATTATTA
>NC_061859.1:16013480-16025980 GCF_019202785.1 Penaeus chinensis
CAAACTAAATATAATGTATAAAGTGAACTTGCTGAGTTACGTAAATGGAAAAAAAAGGCTATTCTCTGGACCGGTTGGTGTGTCCTCACCACGAGGGAAAGGGAAAGGAAGAAAAAAACATGTCTCTGTGATGGTTGACTCCGAACGTGGTATTGAATCAAGTTAAAGGTCTGGTAAGTGTATGAGCAGAACCTCATCGAGTGCTCTGTCTGTGTCAGCTAATCTCTCTTTCTCTCTCTCTCTCTCTCTCTCTCTCTCTCTCTCTCTCTCTCTCTCTCTCTCTCTCTACCTCTCTCTCTATCTCTCTCTCTCTCTCTCTCTCTCTCTCTTTCTCTCTCTCACTCTCTATCACTCACTCTCTCTCTATCTATCTCTCTATCTATCTATACATCTCTCTGTCTCCTTTTCTTTTTTCTGTCTGTCTATCTCTTTCTTTCTCTCCTATTTGTTCTACTATTGCATCTCTTTCACACACACACAAACGGATGTGCATTATATATATATATATATATATATATATATATATATATATACACATACATATATATGTATATATTATATATACATATATATAAACATATATACATATATACACACACACACACACACATACACACACACACACACACACACACACACACACACACACACACACACACACACACACACACACACACACACACACACACACACACACACACACACACAAACACACACACACACACACACACACATACATATATATATATATATATATATATATATATACACACACACATATATATATATATATATGCTCAACAGCAAGCACGTAGGCAATCTTAGCTTCCAAACAACCGCTTAGATCTACACACAGTGTCGGAGCCTGAACGCCGTACAGCTGGCAGCCTCCCTAGATCTGTCAAAGATACGTTTCCTGTGACAAGAGTCGTATATCCCGACGGTAATATCTCTTTCTCTTAATTTGACGGCCTCGCCTTCGCCTCAGCATATTGGCACTCACGGCAAGATGCTGACGGATTTGGTGTTAGTCAAGGACAAGCTGGCAGTTTTCACGAGCGCAACCTCGCCATCATTCAAACATTTATGAATGTATTTTTTCTCCTCCTTTGTCGTTCTGTTTTGAATGCATCCCACGTTAAGACAGGGAGTGGGAGCTGTGGCAACAAAGAGCTCTTCACGGAGATACATCTATGCATTTAACAGGCACAGGTGACTATACATACTTTAATATAATCCCTAATGTTTCATATATCCTTTTTCTATTGCTTGCTGTCCTACCCATTTGGTGAAAAGTAACAATATATCGACCGTAAAGTTTCGAAATAATACTTAAATAAAACATTTCGATCATCACTTTCCAGTCGAGAAGTCGTGTATTTTTCCCCCCCTTCCTTTCTTTCTTTCTTTCTCAATCTCTTTTCCCCTTAATATCAAACCGGTTCTCAACACGAAATTTATGAAACTTGAAACACCATCCGTGTACGAACTCGAAAATAAAATGGAAGATAAAACTTAAACTAAGTTAGGTTTTATTTTAGCCTTATTGATATTCGTAGCTCTCGCCCACATGTTTGATATGAAGCGAGAGTGATGACTCAGGCTTATCCCCGAGTGTGTTTGACTGGCACTTTATCAAATACGAAATTATACTTGATACTTAACAAAGGGCGAAATGTTTTATTAAACTTGAAGTGGATGTGTGTATGAGTATGTAAGCGCGCGAAAAAGGTGCTTGTGTGTGTGTGCGTGTGTGCGTGTGTGAGTGAAAGTGAGAGTGAGAGGACAGACAAAGAGAGAGAGAAGGAGGGAGATTGAAGCGTGAGAGAGAGAGAGAGAGAGAGAGAGAGAGAGAGAGAGAGAGAGAGAGAGAGAGAGAGAGAGAGAGAGAGAGAGAGAGTGAGTGTGTGTGTGTGTGTGTGTGTGTGTGTGTGTGTGTGTGTGTGTGTGTGTGTGAGTGAAAGTGAGAGTGAGAGGACAGACAAAGAGAGAAGGAGGGAGAGAGGAAGAGTGAGAGAGAGAGAGAGATAGTGTGTGTGTGTGTGTGTGTGTGTGTGTGTGTGTGTGTGTGTGTGTGTGTACGCGCGCGCTCACAATGAAAAACGCCCTTGGATTTATCTAAAACAGAAGGAAAAAGAATACATGCAAAATAAAACACGTAACATTACATACCTAAACGGGCCATCCTCCACCTGTAAAATATACAAAAAAGGTTCAGTAACATAATCGTAAAAAATTGCAAAATACAGCATAATATTAAATCATTAAATCAAGAAGACGGAAAAGCAATGAAGATTTAAAAAAAAAAATGCAAGGATAAAGAAATTAACAATATGATAAGAGAAGCCTTGTGATAATGTAAGAATATATGAATTATCAAAAATTATGAAAAATCAGAATCGCCAAAATATCTCTCACAGTTAAAACTCCAGTGAATGTCTTTATTACCTCTAGTCTTCACTGATGCCATCTGATTAATCAAAGTTATCATAAATTTACGATTAATGCTAGCTTCATCGACATAACTGTAAATAATATCATGATCACTATATATCAAAAACATTAATTTTTCTTTAATGACGTTGAGTGCACGTCTTCAAAGAAGATTAACAGTCATGTCTCAACACGTGTTGTTAACGAGAGTCATTATCTGTCACTCAAGTCAGCGATCATGCATCTCCTTATTCCCTGTGCATGATTTGGTACACGCATTTGACCTTACTTACATCCCTCCATGGGGAAAACGCAAGTAAACGAGATAAAAAAGGAATAAAGATAATAACTGGTAGCTTCGCCACGTAAAAGGAAAAAAGAGGTAGAAGAGAGAGAGAGAGAAAAAAAAGTCGATAACGAAGGCAAATGAGGAGGGTCGCGCCCCGTCAAGTATCGGCGCATGAATCATGGCGGACAAATAAAGACGTTCCGGCGCCCTCAGCAACAGTGTCGTAAACGCCCGCCTAAAATGAAATCGAATTACCCTCCACCTTCATCGACTGGACACACCGAGCGGCGAAAATGTGTGTCCACTCACCCCAACAGGCCAATTGCCGGGCCCATCAAGCCAGCGCCAAAAGCGAAAACAGCCTTTTTTTCTCTCTCTCTCAAACAGACCGCAAAACCGTCAGGGAGTTATGCTTAGTAATTGACCAATAATGGGTAATAATGAGGTAACGGCGGGCCATCCAACGACCAAGAAAATACGAGCGGGATGACAGCGAAACGAGCCCGCTGAAGATCGTTTCGAAGGCGCCGTAAATCAGAGAGCGAGACCTCCTGTTTGTTCTGAATGGTTTATATGAGCCTTGAGCCGTTCTTAATGTGCAACTTCATGGCAACATAAACCATTTTACGGCAGCATAAAATTCTTGTAATTGCCCTCACTTTGAATCTGCAACCGAGTTCCCTTTATGGCACTCTTCTCGCCTTCCTACGACCATTCGCAGCTCGTTCCGGGCCTGGTTGTGCGGACAATCTTTATCACAACTTAATTGATTGTCTTAGTCTTCCCTGACCCCCTCCCCGCCCCCCAAAGCGCCACTCCTTCCACCCACTCCTTGCCCTTCAGCCCAACTTCCTCCGCCTCCTCCTACTCCCACTCCTCCCAGCACATAAACTCGATTTCTGTGGATATTACTTCCTTTCTTTTCTTACTCTTACATTTCCCCCTTCCTCCCTTTCCCCTATCATCCCCGCGTCTTCCTCCCTTAACGTCACGTCTTCATAAGAATGATTTGCATCCATTTGAGTGAAGGGTGACAAGGCAATCCATCAGCCTTACGGGGTATTTAGCGAACGAGATTTTTGACTCTCGTCAGCAATAATCTTTTTCCTCTTTTTTTCTTGGGGGCCATAAAATTAGTCAGCGTACACAGAACTGCTGTGGGCGGCCAAATAAACGTCTCTCTGATAATTCAACACGCGCTTTTTCCCGGCAATTGTACAAAAGGCGGATTAAACACAAATAGAACAGGCAGCCCACACCAAGAGGACAGACATTGCGCCGAGACATGCATAGATATGGAATCTGGACATGAGGAAACGCCGCACTACAGATTCCTCACGCTGATGCCCCTCCACATGTCCTACACTTGAAAAGGCCATTCGGCAGTTCGAGAATCTGATGCCGGCCTCGTGGACATGGTTAACATCGACCTATTGAGGCATGAAGCGAGTGCCAACAGGCGAAGTCGAGGGCTGTAAAAGGTTCCCGGATGTGACTTACTCAAGGAAGGCCGAGGAGGAGAAGCTTGCATAAGGACGAGGACGGGGAAGAGGGGCAAGGGAATAAAGCATGCATGGGGAAGCTGTCATTCACGCCATTCCAGGTTCTATAATCGACGTGCATGCATATAAACAAACAAACACGAAAGTAGTATATATGTATATATACAGTGAGTGAGTGAGTGAGTGTGTGTGTGTGTGTGTGTGTGTGTACATACATATATATATATATATATATATATATATATATATATATATATATATATATATATGTATGTATATGTATACAAACAATACAAACACACACAGTTACTCAGATCACACACACATACACACACACACACACACACACACACACACACACACACACACACACACACACACACACACACAGAGAGAGAGAGAGAGAGAGAAAGAGGGAGAGAGAGAGAGATAGATAGATATACACATATATATTCTTATATTGTAACCCACCAATATGCCGTACGTATGTTAAATGAGTACATGAAGACTTTTCATCCGTTACTCTGCGCACGACAGCTTTGCTTGAAAGTGTAAAACACGTCTTCAGGATTCGTTAGGGAAGCTGTTAAGACGCGATAACCAAGATTTTAGATGCGTTTAGTGGACATTATATGCAATAAACATGATGTTAAGAAGCATTGCATCAAACAGGGCTCTTAAATCCGTTCGGCCAGAATGATTTCATCCGTCAGGCATGTAGCAGATACATGAGGTAAGCTATTTGTATGAGTCAGGCACGATTTGAATATGCACTTGGCAAGCTATGAATATATAACCAGGAAAAAAAAATATTTACATGCCATTTTCAGAGCCTAAGAAAGACTTTAGATGCACACGTCCCGGACGCCCATCCCTGAAACGCACACCCAAAAACGGGTTCGCTTTTCCGCCCATCCTGAAAATGTGTGTGAAATATACCTCCCCCAAAAGCCATTAACCTCACAGCAAAAACAGCTCCAGGTGTAAGCAAATTAATACATCACTTTTATGGGCCATAAAACCTCCCAAAATTGGCCATAAAATGATCATATTCAAGGTAGAAACAAAAAGCTATCTTTCCCTTCACTATTAGGGACAAATCCAGGGCTCCCGTCTCATCACGGCGCCCAATCCCCCATCCGAACCGAATCTCCGCTGATCCCTTTTTTACACGTCCGCTGGAATTACTCAGCCTCGTTTTAAAGATTTCTCCCATATTACCGAGAGAGCGAAAAAAGGAAAGTTGGTTACGTGAAGTGTATATATATATATATATATATATATATATATATATATATATTTATATATGATAGAAACACACATACAGTATGTGCATGTGTGTGTGTATATGTGCGTGTGTGCAGGCGCGCGTGTGTCTGTGTGTTTTGGTGAGTAGGTGAGTGTGCGCGTGTGCGTGCGCGTGTTATTGTTCTGCAAATATTGCCAGAGACGCGTTCCATGGCACGTATAAATGTGATAAAGTAAAGAGCAAGACCGTTTTCATTTCATTCTGCGGATGATCTCCGATAAACTGATCGGCTCCAAATCCCTCTGTCCCGGAAGATTATCGGCATTACACATCCCTCGTTCCCCTCAATGAAATCAAGAATTCCATAATCTAAAGGCAATTCCTCGACTCTATCTCCTCCCCGAAGGCCCGGCGCCCCGTTCCGACAATGGCCTACCCAGTCTTCTCAATATCGCAAACGCTGAATAAATTTTACTTCATTAGGACGTTATCCAACAAAGAAGAGGGGGATCCCCGGCCGGAAGAAGTGTATAATGGAGGCTGGGCCGGGTTTGTGTGTCTTCTGGGGCTCCTACAGCATCCGCGGGGAGCGATCGGCCCCCAATGAACTCGAGAAATTGAAGATGACCCGAGTTTCACTGCTGCCAAGCGTAGGATGCTTCTGCCAGGTGATCGCTAGATGTCTCCAACCTCAAAGCATAGGAGGAATAAATCTCTCTTAAGTCCTCTACAAGCAAATTATTCACAGTATCTTTATTTCATTTTAAAAAAAAAGGAATGAACTCCAGCTACCAGCCAACTCGCGGGATACCGACTAAGAGGATTAAACCGGTTGATACGATCAGGAACTGGGTGGTGGAAAATTTTCTGATAGCGCGAGCCTCGAGAAGGAGGATTTCTCTCTCGCTCGCTTTTGTTCTTCGCTGTTTGTTTAGGAGGGAGAGAGAGAGAGAGAGTCTAAAATAGAGAAAAGGCAACTAAAATAGGCTAGAACATCCTACTAACACATCGGAAAAGTCATAGCACGAGGCATAAGGAGGAGGAGAGGCCGTTGGAAGTCCTGTACGCTCCTCTTTAACTCAAGATACCCTTTCATCTAGCATAAAAAGGAGAGACTGTGGTTTTACCGGACCATCCGTTTAATCTCCCATCTTCCCGACTTGCGCCTTTGCATATGTTCGATAAGTGAAAATAAAAGATATCTCCCAGTGAAACACCAGATACTGAAAGAAGGGGAAAAAAAAGGAGAGGAGATACTGCATTTATGCAAATGCGCGCAAGTTTACGGGTGCAAGCAAACAAAGAGTGGGTTTGAGGCCCTCGCTCGCCGCTCCCAACAATATGATGGCATCGGACCCCCGGCTGGTAGCTTACAGGGAGAAAAATTGTGACAACACCGCAACTTCGCAACGTTAATGCAAAGATAAATATGCTGTATATATTTGTAAGAATGGGGATGGATGAGGATGGTGTTTGTGTGGAATATTTTCCTGTCCTTCCTCCTCGCGGTGGTGATAATGTTTTTGAAAATGGTGCTGGCGATGGTTGTTGTGGTGGCGGGGATGGTTGTGATGGTGATGATGATGCAGATGATGGTCTACATTCACACTACAAATGCAGGTCAATAAGCAGTTACAGTAAAAAAATCATTATAGTTAAATTATTGTCTTTACATTACTACGATAAAATAAAAATCATGATAATAGATATACAGTTAGAACATTAATGAGAAAGAGTGATAATAAAAATGAAAATCGTCATACCACTTACAACACTTATCATTATAATAATAACAATAATACTATTACCGTTATTCCACATATTAATCAAAGCATAAAACACATATTAACCACAATACCCACTTAAAGAAAGAATTATAGCTCATACGAAGATATAAAACACATAAAAAAAAAGGGGAAAAAAACGAAAAAAAAAGGAAAAATCGCAATGTAACAGTCTCCCGGTGCAAGAGATCAATAGAATGGCAGCTCAACGACAACACACTTGCCAAGAGTCGGGCTTTTACACTGATAACTAATTTCAAAATGTGCCATTGCGGTTGTTTGGGGGGGGGGAAGAGGGGAGGGGGGGTATTTCATTCGCGAAAGACTCCTTTTTTTTCATTTTCTTTTGACTTTTATTTTATTTCTTGCTTTGATTTTATCTTTTTTTTCTTTTTTTTTCATTGTTTTCTTTTTTTTTCTTGGTTTGTTGATTATTTTCTTCTGTGATCTTTCTTTTTCCTTCTTTTTTTTTTGTTTTGTTTTCGTTCATTTGTTGCTTTATCACGTTTGTCTTCTTCTCCTCTCTTTCGTTGTTATTCCTTGTTCTTTCCTATGTTCTTTTTGCTCGATTTACTCCCCTTCTCTTTGTACAAATTAAATAATCAAACTATAAGAACAACGAATGAAAAAAAAAAAAAAGACGATACGTGACGATCTACAATGATATAAATGGCACATGAGACGAAAGAAAAGCACAAAAGAGGAAAGAAAATGGGTTACCAAAGTCGGTGAGATATGGATGAACTGCACTGAATGCGGCTGCGGTCGGGGACAACGAACGGGAAAAAAGAGAAAGACGAAGAGAATGGACAAGCAGAAAGACGAGCCAAAGAGAGACGAAGGAAGAATCAGCAGAATAAGCACCACAATGGCGGCGAGACGTTCTGTACACAAGGCACAATAAATAACAGAACGCCACGAGGGATGAAAAATGGTTCTGCGAGCGAGGGTAAAGGACCAGGATTTCCGGAGAAAGAAAACGAGGAAGAGAGAGAAAACGAGGGTGGAAAGAGGGAGGGAGAGGAGGAGGAAGAGAGAGGGAGCACGATGGTAAAGTGAGCAGCCTGGACAGAGGAGGCGGGCTTGTCATAAATAAAATCAAACATTCATGTTAGAATCTTCTTGGAGGAAGTCGCTGGACCGAGCCTTCCATTCTCAACCATCTTTATCCCTTCCTTCATGCTCCCTTCTTTATACCTTTACCTTTTTCTCCTTTCTTTCCTTCTCTTCCTCCATCCGTACCCCAGTCCTCTTTTTTTTCTCCTCTATGCCATTTCATTCCTTCTTCCTTTCTTCCTCCTAATCCTTTTCTCCCTTCCCTTCTTCTATATCTACGTCCTTACTTTCCCCTATTTCCCATTCCTTCCGTCCTTCCATCTCCTATACACCCTAACCTTCCCTTCCTTATTCTCCCTTTCATCCTCCTCCGCCTCCTTCCCATCCCTTCTCCTCCTCTAAACCCGTACCTTCCCCTACTTTACCCGCCCCCCCTCCCCCTTCATCCCACCCCCCTTCGCACGGGCCATCCCAGCTACACATGGAGATTACAAACTTAATATTCCCCACCATGTTTTCGCCCAGGACTCCTTTCCATACGTTTTTCCCCCGCAGAAATTTTCCAAGTCTTGTGGTTGGAGCCTCGACTTCCCACAGGCCTGTAGATTGGACGCGGCGCATATTCGCTATTTCCCAAGATACATGTAAATTCTCATGAAAAGGTCCACAGGGAATCCTCTGTATTAAACTTACAAAGGCGTTGGACAATGGCGCAGTCGTAAAAGCGAACGTTTCTGGGAAAAAATAGGGCGTCAATGTCTGGAATTTTATACATATTTCAGAACGCCTTATGTATGCAAATTAGACTTGTATTTTTTTCACTAAGCATTCATGATTATTTGTTTTAGGACCAGCAAGCCAGGGTGGAGAGAAGCTTAATGCGGTATATGGGGGTGTCTGTGTTGCCTTCGAGTCAGATGCTAAGGTTCTTGTGAGGAGAAACAGGCAGATCCTTCTCGCCTCAGACTACAGGGGTTTAACCTCCACGTGAGACACAAGAAATCTCATGTCCCTTTACGCCCACAGTAAAAACAAACGCAAGTGAACATAGTATTATGATATTATACAACAGATATGAACTAAATCGGATTGCTACATTATATATTGTCCTATTTTTTATAAGGAAAAATACCACAATAAAAATATCGTATTGCCATATTGCAGTTTTTCTTAACTCATACTAAAAATAATAATAATAAATAATAACTATAAAGAAATCAAATCGCCCTATTGCACATTAGCCTACACCCTACACCAACAACAAGTAAAGTAAAGAAATCGCCCTACCACATTGCATAGGCCTATTCTCCTACTTCCCACAAGAAAAAAAAACTAACAAATAAAACCAGTAGACGCATCCATCCGGCGGTCCATTATCATTTCGGTTTCGTATCCGGCCTCATCCGCAAATCACCCGCTCACCCGTTTCCTGTGTCATCTTCCTAAGCCTCCGCCGTGTCCTCGCCTCCGGCCTGCGTGATGTGGTCTGCTATACCTCCTTACGACTCGCCTCATTCTCTCTCCTTCTTGTGAATCTTCTTCATCTCCTTCCCTCACGCTACCTCCGTTTTGGCTCCTCGTTCCTGGACCTCTGTGGGATTATCTTTTAACACGCGTTGCTACCTTCCGCTGTTTCTGTTTGCTTTGATGTATGTGATGTGTTTGTTATGTTTTTTCTTTTTCTTTTTTTTTTTCTTTTTTTTTTTTGTCTTTTACTTTCTTTCGCTTTTTCATTGCTTTTTTGTTGTTGTGTTTTACTTTCTTTCGCTTTTTGATTGCTTTTTTTTTCTTTTTGATTTCGTTTTGTCTTTTTCTTTCAATTATTTCCCTTTCCCTTTCCCTTTCCCTTTCTCCTTCTCCCCCTCCCTCCCCCTCTCCCTCTCCCTCTCCCTCTCCCTCTCCCTCTCCCTCTCCCTCTCCCTCTCCCTCTCCCTCTCCCTCTCCCTCTCTCTCTCTCTCTCTCTCTTGCACTCTCTATCTTCTCTCTTCTCTTCTCTTATTTACCTGCAGTTAACTTGTATATTTATATAGTTTTCAAATTTTTCCAGTAATAACGGCTTTCACTATTATTAATATCATCATTATTATGTTGTTTCACTGTTGCTTGCAGTTGTTGTTATTATAACAATCATCACTAATAGGAATATAATATAACGTCTTCCCCTCCCCCCCACTACCTCCCTCTCCATTCCTCCTACGTTCCATTTCCCTCTCTACCCTCTTCCTTTTCCACCTCCCTCTCCACCCTCTCCCCCTTCAACCTCCCTCTCCCACTCCCCTCTCCATCCTCTCCCCCTTCAACCTCCCTCTCCCACTACCCTCTCCACCCTTCTACCTCCCTCTCCACCCCCTATCACCCCCTCTCCACTCCCTCCTCGTCCTCCTCCATCCGTACCACGCATAATGCTCCTCTCCCCATGGAGAATGTCATATCTAAACGGTATGGAATGGCCGGCTTATGTAAATTAAAGAGGTCATAAAACTTAAAGGCAAATAAACAAGACCTGGAGGTATTTGCTGGTACCTCTCGATGATAAAGTAGAAAGGGGAGAGACAGATAAGAACGAAAATAAAAATGGGTTAAGAAGATTACGAATGAACGTGTGCAGTCAAGGCCGCCGGGAGCTAAATGAAGGTCGTCACTCACACGGACCGGGAGGCCTTTGCAATATATCAAGTGCGTGCGTGCGTGTATGCGTGCGTCTCCCAAAAAGTTTTTCATTTTTTTGCTTTCTATGTGTTAGATTGTCACCTTTTTCACACGAACATACGTGTGTCTTATATATATATATATATATATATATATATATATATATATATATATATATATATATATATATATGTATATATATATACACTTATATATACTTACATACGTTTACACACACACACACACACACACACACACACACACACACACACACACACACACACACACACACACACACATATATATATATATATATATATATATATATATATATATATATATATATATACATATATATATATATATATATATATATATATATATATACACAGTCTAATCTGTATGTATATGTATGTGTGTGTGCTTGTGTGTATTCGTATATGTGTGCGTGTGTGCACATCTCTGTAAAGCCGCATGTATACACCCAACACCTCAATATCGCTGGTCCCTCAAACAAAAATGATTCATTCAGATCAGCAGCATTCCCGTCCATTCGCCACTCGCGAACCATCAAAAGAAATCTCAAAGCCGGCAAGCCAAGACGCGCCCACGACCGCCGCAGCCTCCCAGTGATCCCGGGAACCCCCAATCACTTTAATTTCGACTCCGACGACCATCCCGCTTGTCCCTAGTGTCTCCACCCTAGTGTTTAATCCCATTTCTGTTGGATCTTCAAAACACAGGGGGCGCGTAATTTTCGCCAGCCGCACAAACAGTGTGTCGGCTGCCTCCTTTCTCCCCCCCCCCCCCCCTTTTTTCCCCCTGGAATGGTGCAAGGCGTCAAAATGTATTGTGTGTGTGTGTTTTGGACAACTATCAACATGGTATATTATGTGTGTATATATATATATATATATATATATATATATATATATATATATATATATATAATATAAATCTTATATATATACATATATATAAATATATATACATATAAATTATAAATATATATATATATATATATATATATAAATATATATATATATGTGTGTGTGTGTGTGTGTGTGTGTGTGTATACATATCTATCTACCTATATATATCTATAAATATTCACATGTTTATACAAATATATATATATATATATATATATATATATATATATATATATATATATATATATATACACACTATATGTGTATACACATACATACATGCATTCATACATATATATATATATATATATATATATATATATATATATATATGCATATATATATATAAATTATGTATATACAAATTATTTATATATATATATATATATATATATATATATATGCATATATATATAAATTATGTATATACAAATTATTTATGTTATACATATACATATATGCATTTATAATGTATATGTGTATATATATATATATATGTGTGTGTTTGTAGATATATATAAACATATACATATGTATTATATATATATATATATATATATATATATATATATATATATATTATTTTCTACTATCACCCTTATATC
>NC_061859.1:16030980-16033480 GCF_019202785.1 Penaeus chinensis
TCTCTCTCTCTCTCTCTCACACACACACTCACACACACACACACACACACGCTCTTTATCTCTTCCCCACCCACCCTCTCCCTCCCTACCCCCCACCCCTTCTCTCTCTGTCACCCGCCCTCCATCTCCCTTCCACCCACCCTTTCTCAGTCTCCCACTCCCTATTCACTCATTTTCTCATTCTCTCCATATCTTCATATCTACATTTCCTCATATCACCCCTCCCCTTTCCCTAATATCTCCCTACCCTCCTCTACCCTTATCCTCATACACAGCACTTCTCCCCGACAGACATCACAGACACCATCAGCGTTATCACAACACCTAAATCACTAACATTACCAACAACAACAAAGGGCAAAACAAGTTCCGCTCGTGAATCCCCGTCGGCGTGCGAGTCTGCCCCTCCGTACGTTCGGAAATCTCATGAATACTAAATTGAGTGATATATGAACCCATTGATCGTATCGTGTGCACAGCCGTCACGTCTATGGCTCTCCCTTATAATGTACAGGGCTTCCTTTCCATATACAAGAAGGGAGAGGAAGGCAAACACGCCACGCATACATGTGGGGGCATGCTTCTTCTTCTTCTACTTCTTCTCTTTCTTCTCCATTTTCTCCTCCACTGTCTCCCTATTAGCCTTTTCTACTCTCTTCTAACTCATGTGGGGGCATGCTTCTACTTATCTTCCTTCTCCTCCTCATTCTTCTCCCTCTGCTTTATTATTGCCTCCCTCTTTGCCTCTCTTCCCTCTCTTAATTCTTTCTTCCATCTCTGTACATGTTGGAAGTTTTCTTTTCTCATTCTTTTATTTCTTCCTCCTTTTCCTTTCCTACTCCCTCTTTCTCTCTCTTATCCCTTTCCTCCTTCAAATATTCCCTCTCCAGAGCACCACTCTCCCTACCCTTTCCCACTCGCACGGTTGAGATGAGCAGTTTCTCAGATGCTGATGCTGCACTTTGCTTATGAAGTCGAGACAGACACCCATTGGCGTTGTGGTTCCTCGGGAGTGTTGATGCTTTGTTTTGGCTGTATGTATAGATTTCTCAGTCTGTCGGCTTGTCTGTTCCCCACCCCCCTCCCCTCTCTCTCTCTCTCTCTCTCTCTCTCTCTCTCTCTCTCTCTCTCTCTCTCTATATATATATATATATATATATATATATATATGTATATATATATATATGTATATATGTATATATATGTATATATATATATATATATATATATATATATATATATACATATGTGTGTGTGTGTGTGTGTGTGTGTGTGTGTGTGTGTGTGTGTGTGTGTGTGTGTGCGTGTGCATGTGTGCGTATGTGTGTGTGTGTTTGTGTGTGTGTGTGTGTCTTATGTTTGATAATTTATCTTTCTGCCTTTGTCTCTGTCTCTACCAGTGTTAATCTGTCTGTCTGTTTCTTTCTCCTTCTCCCCCCCCCCCCCCCCCTCTCTCTCTCTCTCTCTCTCTCTCTCTCTCTCTCTCTCTCTCTCTCTCTCTCTCTCTCTCTCTCTCTCTCTCTCTCTCTCTCTCTCTCTCTCTCTCTCTCCATGCGTGAGTCTCCGAGTGCGTGCGTATGTGTTTACTTTGATGTCAGATAATTACTTGAGCATCATTACGCCGCATGATAAATCTCGATGATGTCATTAGCTTAAATACTAAAATTACCAGCTTTACGAAACCCATCTCCACCCCCCCTCCCGGCCCCCCGTCCCCACCTCCGCCATTTCAGAGAAAGAGAAAAATTCGAACGCAAAAGAGCACATAAGAACACTGCGTTCTTATCGGATAATGGCCAGTTATTACAGAGCGAATAATTCGAAGGAGTTCCAACAGCTTCAGAAGAGATGTATGATAACAACTTAATGACCCTGTCAATTACAGCCTTGTGGCGATTTACAGCCGTGCATAACAAGTTCTCCTGCGAGAGAAAATGGTAGAAATACTCGTAATTTCTGCCACCGACCGACACCCCCATCCGCCCCCTCCCTTCGACCCCCTCCCTGCGGAACCCCTTCTTGCGACCCCCTCCCTGCAACCCCCTCCCCTTCCCCTTATCCCAAAGTCCGTCCCAGGCCCCTTGTCCCTGGACCTTCATCCATAAGAGAGAAACAATAATAATACGTTAGCGCGGAGATCCTAGACTTATAACATGCAATCATAGGCCATACGTCAAGTTTACGATGCTTCATGGTTTTGTAATGAAGATGGGAGGGGGGGGGGGAGGAAGTGAAGGGGGGTTAAGGAGGGTTACTAAGAACGGCATAAGGGGGGGAGGGAGGCCAGGGGGCAGGGGAGGGAGGGGGCGACGTAATGGAATAGGCGGCAATGTATTTATTTATTTTTTATTATTATTCTTTACAGTGGAATGACTTCGGGAAAAAAGAAACTAAAGGAGAAAGAGAGACAGACGATGAGCGGGGTATGGGAGTGTTGCGTGGGGGGGGGGGGGTTGGGGTGAGAGGGGGTAAAGAGAAGGGGGGGAGGAGACCACAGGAA
>NC_061859.1:16055980-16063480 GCF_019202785.1 Penaeus chinensis
GGCAACCGTAGCACAAGCGGAGAAGGCCGCATCAATCCATGAGGAAGATAAGGAGAGAAAATAGAGGTGCTTTCAAGTGCAAATTCGCCCCTGGAAATAATGGTATTCTCGGCCGCTAAGTTATTCAGCCTGTTACCGACTCCCTCGTTCCAGCCCGGGCAATCGTATTTTGCCAACTGTCAGGGGAAGGATGCCAGACGCCTCCAGCGACCCACTCATCTGGAAAGCTACGGGAGGGTGGAGGGGGTCCCAGCGGCCTGAATAATGGGGATAATGGTAGTCAGGACGTCGAGTTTTATTTCTATTTATGATCGGAGAGTAATGGGATTAATTTAACGGGAGATGAAACGCGGTGCAAATGCAAAAAAAATAAGGGAAGATAAAAAGAGAGACACGGCGTATGGAAAGGCGCGGCGAGAGGTCGAGAGGTCTCTCCGCGGGCCTCCACGCCAGAGCGAGGGTAAGGCCGAGGAGCGCCGTGCTAATGACATGCTATGCTAAGTTATCACCCCTCCGACATTTTGTGCTCACTAACAAAATGGTTCCTTTGCTCTGTACAGACCCTACCGACCCTCTTCCTGCCCGCGCGCATGACGGAACGATCGCATGATCATGCCCATGCTTGCCTGCACTAGGGTATCAAACGCCAGCTGGACATACACTCTTGCTCTAAACTTTTAGAAGCCTTTTGGGAGCACATTCATGGGCTTTTCTCCTGTTGATGCTGCGAGACAGGGTTCTATCCGTCTCCCTCTCTCACATATATTCACAGGTCTTCGAGCTCGGGATTCTAGGAAAGTTGTGCCTGATGTAAGCAACGAAGTTAATCGCCTGGGGGCAATTTGCATGACAATAATACTCAGAACTGGACAGAGATTAAACGACGCATCAATAACGAGGACCAATAATTTGCCATTATCTTGTCTCGTATAACCCATTAAGAGAAGAATAATTGTGAACATAACTGTGCGACCCACACGCAAAATCCCGGTAAGTGAATCGGAATTGCTCGAAGCAAATATAATCGTCGCAATAAAAGACCTGTGCAACATGGATTCCACAGTTATTCTCGAGTTAATGACTTGGCAGATTTCTTTTTTTTTTCTTCTTCTTCTTCTTCTTCTTCTTTCTTTTTTATTTTTACTTTTCTTTCAATAACACATATATCCGAATCTTTTATTAAAGCCAGAGGTCCTTCAGTCTTCCACGGTTCCTTAGGGGTCTTTCCTCGTCCCTGAGCTTCTGTGGGATAAACAACCGGACATTCTAACTTAAACGTATCACAATGATGGCAAAGATGACGAAAGTTAGACTGTTCAAACTTAGGATAGAATCAAAACAGCCGAACTTGCCGGGAAAAAATGAGCTAAAGTTAACCAGTCCGATTGGCTTAAAGTGAAGACTCTCGTGTTGCTTGGTATAAGTCCTAGATGCAAGGGGGGAAAGAGGGAAGGGGGGATAAATAAAGAGAGAGAGAGAGAGAGAGAGAGAGAGAGAGAGAGAGAGAGAGAGAGAGAGAGAGAGAGAGAGAGAGAGAGATAGAGAGAGAGAGAGAGAGAGAGAGAGAGAGAGAGGAGAAACAGGACAGGGACAGGCAAACTGACAGACAAAGAAAGAAGGAAAGACAGACAGAGATTACAGTCAGAATGAAGAAGTAAAGGGAAATCCAAAATTACAAATTAAATTGTAAGCGGAAAAAGGATAAGGATAATCATGAAATGGAGAGCGGAAATATAATAATAAAAATGAATGAGAAAGTATAACGTGAGTATAACACTAAAACAGGTAAAATCTACCTATTAAAATAAAAGGAATGAGAAAACTTAGTGTTTATATAAAATCATAACAAAACCGTAAAGAAATAAACATGAGAATGGAATTTGGCATTCAAAGTCCGAGCGTGGAGAGAAGAAGATATGAGGGAGGGAAGACAGAAGGATAATGAGAGAGCAAGAGAGAGAAAGAGAGAAAGAGAGAAAGATAAGAGAGGGAAGGAAGGAGGGAGAAAGGGAGGGAGGAAGGGAAGGAGAGAGAGAGAGAGAGAGAGAGAGAGAGAGAGAGAGAGAGAGAGAGAGAGAGAGAGAGAGAGAGAGAGAGAGAGAGAGAGAGAGAGGAAGTGAGTAAAATTAGTAACAAATTACGGGTTCTCAGCATTTCCCTAGTCCCCCCTACCACAACATTCATTAGCAGCAGCGATTATTTCCACTGGAATTATTTCACTGTGGACATATAATTTTTGACTGGTGAGCATATTCGACCATTAGAAAATTATACATCTATTTCGATTTTCTTTATTTTCCGCTCTCTAATGCTGGAATCGCGTGATATGTCAAACCACGCTTCAGAATTACACGTGCGGCCGTTCATACTTTCCCTTATGAACGGGACGGCGTTGTGACGTGCTACAGGAGGCCCAGCGGGAACTTCCCAGCCCCAATCGCCTCCCCCTTCACTCCTGCGGTCACAGGCGTCACCGCAGCCCTTACCGGGGTCGCCCCTTCCTCCTGCTGGTCTTACGGGCAAACAGTATTAATCATCATGTTTCCTTCGGGCTTGGCAACAGGAACTTCCGAAACTCGGTGGGAATCCTTCCTCTCCTCTCCTCTTCTCTTTCCTCTTCTTCCACGTCTCTCCCAGCCTTCGTAAAAGGCCATCGCACGAGCGGAATCCTGCAGTATATGGAAAGCTAACGTCCTTGGCGAGGTCGGAGGTGCAGAAGGACAATACAAACACGGACCGAGATGTCGAAACGTCTCTATCCGGCCCTCGCTTATCTCCGGAGGGGATCTTGGTCCTTTGTGCCATTTTTTTTTTCTTCCTTGGGTTCCTGAGTGGTCAACCGGTGGTCCTCGCTGTCTCGGTCGCTGTCCAGCCCGCAAAAAAGCCTTTCGCAAGACTGCCCGGCCGACGCGTCTTTGATTGCTTCGAGGAGAGGCGAGAGCGGAGCCTGTCTTGGCAGGGTCGCCTGGCATCGTCAAGCAAGGTTTTCTGGCTATCCATAATCATTATCATTATCATTTAAACATTAAGATTTCTGTTATTACTATTATCATATATAAATGTGTGTGTATTTATATATATATATATATATATATATATATATGTATATATGTATATATGTATTAATATATATATATATATATTATATATATACATATATACATATATACATATATAAATATAATAGAAACAAATATCCATCTTATCTACATAAGTGGGGAAAAACAGTTGAGATTTCTATCTTAACTTCTGAATAAATCAACACAACGCCGTGTCTGAGCGATAACAAGGGAAAGGATTGTGCAGTTAATGGCATCTCCTTGATCTTCTTCACTTTGATGTAACTTATGATTCTCTGCATTTTGTGTCTCATCCATCAGCATTAAGAACGTCTATTCTGATATCAGTCAAATGTAATATATCATCAACAAAGGGTAATGCAGGTGTACACACATACATAAACATGAATATGAATACATTTAGATGCCTTATTATGTGCGAAGTGCAATCATATGAAAATCCCGGAATCATTTCAGTGTTTTTGCATCGAAATGGCGTTCTCTGAAAAAAGTCACCCCATAAAGAAAACGAGTAAGTCCTTTGGATAATACCAACACGTACGGAAACAAAGGAGGCTCGAGATGACGTAAATCAAATTGTCGATCGTTTTTCCCAGTGAGGATTTCCGGAACCGTGGACGTCGTCTGCGATAAAATCACCCTCCTTACCACCCCCCCTTCCCCCTGTCCTCGACCCTCCTATCCTCCTATCCCTCCCTCCCTCCTTCCCTCCCTCCCTCCTTCCTTCCTCACCCCACGAAAATTTAACAACAAAAAAATAAAAATATAACAAAAAACTTCATGATGGAGGAAATAACGGATGCATAAATCACGAACTCAAAACTAAAAGAGAAAGCATATAAAAAAAGTGGAAAAAACAGCATACATACACATTTATCTTTTATTACCTGATAATAGATGTGTATAAACTCTTTACAGCGGATTTCGGTCGTGAGATATAGGCGGTTAAACAACATGTTAATTTTTACTCCTGAAGGAATAGACTGAAAAATGGTTTTCTTTGACATTTCTAATCAATGAAATGGAGATACGATAAGCTAATAGACTGTGAAATAGACTGTCAAAATACCGTCATAAAATACGTTGAAATAAAAGCAAAAACCGACATTTCTGATATATCAGCACTACAAAATTACAATAACAAAATCAGCTGCAACAAAACAATAGCAAAATATAAAGGTAAGGACGTCAATAGTAAAGGCAATTGCAATAACGGCAGAGTCAATTGCAAGGAGAGTCAGTAATGGTGCACGGGGGATAAAACCTCTAATAATTACCATTTTTCATTAATGGTGAATATAATAAAAATGATGAAGATGATAATACAATAATAATAATAACAATAATAACTATAATAATAATACAATAATTAAATTGATAACAATAGTATTAGAAATAATAATAATGACAAAAAACAAAATAATAATAATAACAATAACAACAATAATAATAATAATAATAACCATAATAATAATGATATTAATAATAATGATGAAAATAATAATAATGATGATGATAATAATGATAATGATAATAATAATAATAATAATAATAATAATAATAATAATAATAATAATAATGATAATAATAATAATAATAATAATAATAATAATAATAACAATAATTATAACAATAACAATAATAATAATAGGAATAGTAATTATCATTATTATGATTATAATATTGATTATAATGATAATGATAATAATGATAATAATAAAATAATAATAAAATAATAATTATAATAATAATAATAATAATAATATTGAGAATAATAATAATAACAATAATTTCATTGATACTACTACTACTACTACTACTACTAATAATAATAGCAATAATAATATTAATATTAACAATAATGTCATAATATTATTATGATATTATAATAGCAATGATAATAATAATAATAATAATAATAATAATAATAATAATAACGATAATAGTAATGATAATAATAGTAATAATAATAATAACAATAATAATAATAATAATAATAATAATAATAATAATAATAATAATAAAAATAAGAATAAGAATAAGAATAAGAAAAATGACAATGATAATAAATATTAGTATTAGTATTAGTATCATAATAATAACAACAACAATAATAACAACAATAACCAAAATAAGAACAATACTTAAAAGAATGATGATAATAATATTGACAATAATAATAATATTCATAATAATGATAAGGATAACAACGACAGTAACCAAAGATGTAATGATAATGATAAAAATTATCATTAATACCATTTTATTATTACTATTATTATTTCAGTGATAATGATAATGATAATGATAATGATGATAATGATATATATATATATATATATATATATATATATATATATATGTGTGTATATATGTGTGTGTGTGTGTGTGTGTGTGTGTGTGTGTGTATGTGTGTGTGTATTCATATATATACATATTTAGTGAATATATATACATACATATACATACATACATATATATATATATATATATATATATATATATATATATATATATTTATATATATACATATATACATGCATATATACATACACACATATATATATATATATATATATATATATATACATACATATATATATATATATATATATATATATATATATATATATATATATATTAATGATGATGATGATGATGATGATGACGATGATGAAAATAATAATCATCATCATCATTATTCTACTACTACTACTAATACTAATACTACTAACAATAAATATGATACTATTACTATTAATAATAACAATGATAATAATTCTGAAATATAATAACAAAAATAATAATCATAATATTAATTTTATGATATTAATAACAATGATAATAATAATAATAATAATAATAATACTAATAATGATAATAATGATAATGATGATAATACTAATACTAAAACTAATACTAATAATAATTATCATCAGCAGCATCATAATAATTATAATCATCATCATCATCATCATCATAATAATAATAATAATAATAATAATAATAATAATAATAATAACAATAATAATAATGAGAATGAGAATGGGAATGAGGACAAAAATAAAGATAATGATGATGATAATGATGTTAACAATAATAACAATTGGATTAACAATAACAACAGTAACAATAATAATAGTAATAATAGTAATAATGACTATAATACCAATAGTATAATAATAATAATAATGATAATAATAATAATAATATAAATAATAATAATAACAATAATAACAAAACTATGATCTTCACTACTGTAATGTAATGTATTAACATACACCCATTGCTTTTCTCATATTATCACGCAATGTCATATCTTGACAAAAAACATTTTTTTTTTTTATAATAGTAATACTCATTGTCATTTTATGATAATATAAACAACCATAGATATGAAATGATAACCATTATACTAATCATAATAATCAGTGGCTTAAACATATACTCGTTTCAATCGTTCCCCGTACCTGTTTAATAAACAAACACTCATACACACACATACAAATTACATTCACGTGTATACATGTATTTATTTAAGTATATACTATACACATGCGCATATTCAGCCATTCAGTTACTTCTTTCAAAGTGAAGCAATATCTTGGCTACTTTACGATATTAGAAACGCGACTCTATATCCATACGCAATACTTATGCATTAGAATACGGATAATCATCGCACTGGCTAAAAAGAGAGAGAGAGAGAGAGAGAGAGAGAGAGAGAGAGGGAGGGAGGGAGGGAGGGAGAGAGAGAGAGAGAGAGAGACAGACAGGCAGACCAGACAGGCAGGTAGACAGACAGACAGAGACAAAGACAGAGACAGACAGAGGCAGAGTCTGAGCCAGAGCCAGAGAGAGTGAGAGAGAAAGAATGAACTTCTTGATAAAGCGATAGATAGCTTCAAAAGACTTGTAGATTGATAGATAAAAGAACACGTTCAGCAGGTATTCATGCTCCTATATAATCATAGGTTACACAGGTAAACAAAGACAGGAAAATTGTCCCTTCGTACCCTGTAACGATGGTTAATAATAGCCATTTCACTATGAGAATTTACATACAATATAAACTTCACGCCTTAAAAGGGAATATGATTCTTTATCGCCCTTACGACGTACCGACAACACCAAAGACTTTTTTTGAGGGGGGGGGGGTGAGGAAAGTAATATTATTTATGTAAAGGGGGCGTTGTGATAGATTCTGAGTATACACACTATGAATATATATGCACACACACACACACACACACACACACACACACACACACACACACACACATTTCCATATGTTTCAATTACACCGGACGTGGAAAAAGGGAAATGTTCCCGCTAATATCAAATTCGTCGATAACAACGAATTTAACGTTGATAATAAGCTCACACATGTAGGATAGAATATAACGGAAATTAATTTAAA
>NC_061859.1:16068480-16075980 GCF_019202785.1 Penaeus chinensis
GCAACCGTTATAGCCACTGTCAATATCTTTATTCAATAGAACCCTCCAATAATCATCCCTCATTAAATTATAATAATTCCAAGGGTCGGTTTTTTTTTTTTTACTATTAACATCCCTGCGTATTCTGACATGGCGTTGTCGCATAGTTCCCACTGTAAAGCCATTAACGAAAACATTAAACTCGGTTCAACTAGCCTTTACCGTTCAAGTCACACACAACAGGCATGGCACGCTATGTTAATCACAAGGCATTTCCTTCCAGTGAAAAAGCATTCTCTTTTTGGTTAGGATTTTAATAATTTTCTTCCTCTTTTCCCCTTTCTTTTCTGGGAGTGGGGGGGGGGGGGGGGGGGAGGAGATGATTGTCTCCATCCGTGAACGAAAAAAAAGGTAAAAAATAGAAAGGAACGTTCAGTGATAAAAGTCATGGGAACATATAGAAAAGGGTTTTTCCTATACAGTAATACTTGAATTATCTACACGCAGGTTGAGAAGTGGCCCTTACTGATAAGCACCGAGATATTAGCAAGGGTGTAGATAAAAATATACCACAAATACTAAATGATGAGAGAGAGAGAGAGAGAGAGAGAGAGAGAGAGAGAGAGAGAGAGAGAGAGAGAGAGAGAGAGAGAGAGAGAGAGAGAGAGAGAGGGGGGGGAGAGAGAGAGAGAGAGAGAGATAAAAAGAGAAAGAGAGAGAAAGAGAGAGAGGGAGAGAGAGGGAGAGAGAGGGAGGGAGAGAGAGAGAGAGAAAGAGAGAGAAAGAGAGAGAGAGAGAGAGAGAGACAGAGAGAGAGAGAGAGAGAGAGAGAGAGAGAGACAGAGAGAGAGAGAGAGAGAGAGAGAGAGAGAGAGATTAATCCATATGGAATAGTAAAAGGCAAATGCTACAAAGGTAAAACTAATACGGTTAATGAACACCAGTGCCCATTCACAGTTCCGAAGCCAAGGCCTCGAAGCGAATGGAGTAGAAAAACATCCCCCTCGCCCCCCCCCCCCCCCCCTTCCAAGATTAAACAGGGACCTCCCCTAAGCTCTGGCACTCCTTTAAGATAATGAAATATTCAGGAGGGCGGCTGTACGTCTTGGCCCCTGACATGTAAAAGGTAGGCACTCCTCGACCGATGCAAGGGCGACCGCGGGGGTCCACAAAAACCTGCCAGAGGGAACCCCTAACCACTACCAACTCACCACAGATCTGACCCCCACAAGAAGGGTGGTTGGAAGTCGCTTTTTTTATTCGTCTAAACATCTTTTTTTTTAGAAGTAGCAAATTTTATCATTATTTTTGGTGTATGTGTTTCTTCTGATTACGATTTTAACAATTTTATGAATAATTATAGTTTTGGGGGAATCTCTCTCTCTCGCTCGCTATCGCTCTTGCACTCTTGCTCTTTCTCTCTCTCTCTCTCTCTCTCTCTCTCTCTCTCTCTCTCTCTCTCTCTCTCTCTCTCTCTCTCTCCTTCTCTCTCTCTCTCTCTCTCTCTCTCTCTCTCTCTCTCTCTCTCTCTCTCTCTCTCTCTCTCTCTCTCTCCTTCTCTCTCTCTCTCTCTCTCTCTCTCTCTCTCTCTCTCTCTCTCTCCTTCTCTCTCTCTCTCTCTCTCTCTCTCTCTCTCTCTCTCTCTCTCTCTCCTTCTCTCTCTCTCTCTCTCTCTCTCTCTCTCTCTCTCTCTCTCTCTCTCTCTCTCTCTCTCTCTCTCCTTCTCTCTCTCTCTCTCTCTCTCTCTCTCTCTCTCTCTCTCTCTCTCTCTTTCTCTCTCTCTAGATACAAGCACATTTTATAGTGTAGCTGTTTGTCTGTGTGTGGGCGTGTGTATATATATTTTTTCTTCCTAGCCACTTAGTCTTCTAAGAAACACAAGTGCAATCACAAGGAAATAAAGGTTATTCCAAGAAAATTTCAAGTCAGAGGAGCACTGCATTTTCGAAACACCTGTAGATTACGTGGATGCAATTTATGCTGACATCATAAACCGAACCAGCTCGCTTTAATGAGAAATAGGAAATAAACTATCAAAATATTGTGATAAATCCGAGAGATCCTTTTAACCTGCAGACAAATAAATGTTTAGTTTGGTAAAGGTTTATACTGTGCCACCGGGATTTACGGTGCCATAAATGCCAGCCATGAAGGCACTTAACATAATATAAATAACAATGATTAAAAAATGCTAAACTTATATTCTTAGATGTTTATTACAAAGACCAGTTCCTTGGGTTAATTATGTGTGAAAGTAGGTAAATGTTGCTCCAGGAAGGTTCTTTGGCATAGGAATAGGAATGCGTGTTTACGATACTTGGAAGCCGAAGGAGAAAATAAAACAAAAAAAAATAAAAAAATAAAATGATAGTTCAAAACAAATGCCCAAAAGCTAAATAAACACGAACCACACTGCTTAACAAAACAGAGGATGTTTACTCATTTCCCAAGTGGATCCTGATTTAGGAGAATATTACCGATTGACTTTATAGTCTATTTCTCTGGCGATATAGATTTCATATACTGAAGACAACCCCAGAAGTTACTCCTACGCCTTGCTGTCGGGCATAAGCCTCTCCTCTAAGACGTAGTGTTTTGGCAGATATACCGAGAGTAAATTTAAAGTAGGAATCATAAACCACCGGCGAAATCACTGTTTTGACGTGGCCTAAAACATCGGCTCTCGAACCAGCACGCTACAAGCACTCCAAATGCACCCAGTTCATCCTCGAGAGACATGCTAGACATATCGGTTCTCATACCTGAACCGCAATCCCCCCCAAGATCCACCTCAAAGCCGCGTCTATCCCGAAGAAGCCGAGAAAATCGCAAAATCCGACAAGACTCCCGTCGTCTGGCCGTTACCAAGATCACGTTAATTGCACACATCTTCATTGCAAACAGCCGCAGGATCGTTCCCGCAAGTCGCCTTTGTGCGCAATCGTTTCAAAGACCTGCTCGGCTCTCGTTAGTAGCTCTTGTGTATTGCGATAAAGTCGGCAAGGGAGACACCCGACACGATATAAAGTACATAAATATACAATCAAAATAAAGTGTCATCTACGGCAAGGCTTTGAGTTTGCCACGTCCACATATTTCTGCAAAGGTCACCCAGCCACAACCTCGCCTGTGAGAGGTCAAAGTTTTTTCCCCCATACTGTCACCTGTCCACTTGATAAGCTGCCTTGACACGTAGTAATTTGGCTCCTCAAAATTATATACCATTAATCCGGAAACTTATTTTTAACCAGCAGTTATTGCGTTGAAGGTTACCTAACTGTTGATAAAACACTGAAGGTGATCAAGGTCAGAAAACCACTCAGAGAAGGAACTCGGAAATGATTATGTTTGCCCAATTAAGTATGATTTCATTTGGAAGGAAAGGAAGGAAATGGCAATTGCCCAAAAAAACGAAGGAGCCGAAAAAATGGCATTTAGATTTACATCTTTGTCTCTTTGTGTGTGGATAATGTTTTCTTTCGCGAATTCCCAGACGGAGTTGTGGAAGTCAGACGAAAATTAAGGGAAGCTCCTTATCACATGAACGCAGTACGTAAAAAGAGAGAGCGAGAGGGTGGGAAAAAAACACGCACACACACACACGCTCCTACAACAGACTCGGGCGCTGACAGCTATTATGTGCGTCTTGTCCCTTTTGCATGTCTTCTTCATGTTTTTGTCGTCTCTCTCCGTCTTTTTTGTTTTCTCCTCTTTCCCTCTTGCTTCTCAAATTCATCTCTCTCTCTCTCTCTCTCTCTCTCTCTCTCTCTCTCTCTCTCTCTCTCTCTCTCTCTCTCTCTCTCTCTCTCTCTCTCTCTCTCTCTCACTCACTCTCTCTCGCTCATGCGCGCGGATTCACCAACTCTCTCCTTCCTTCTCTTTTATCTTTTTTTCTCTTCCTCTCTCTCTCCTTCTCCTTCTTCCTCTCTTTCACATCTCTCCCCCTTTCCCAATCCCTTTCATCCTCGTCCAAAACCACTTTGTCTCAATATAATTCCTTTCCGATTGTCTTCTTTTTTCCCCTCCCTCTTCTCCTATTCTCCTCGGCCTTTCCCATCCCCTCTTTTTTCGTCGACTTGTCCCCATAATTCATAATTTCTCTTCGCCACGAGCCCTTCTATGGACCCCTACAGTTATATGGCCGTGCGAGGAGAGCCGACAGAGGGAGGTGGAAGAGGAGAGTGAAAAGGGTGGAAGGGAGGGCTTAAAAGGGTGGAAGGGGAGGGCGATAAAGAGTGGAAGGGAAGTTTGATAATGGGTGGAAGAGGAGAATGAAAAGAAGTGGAAGAGGGGGGGGGGGGCTTAAAAGGATGGAGGGGAGGGCGATAAAGGGTGGAAGAGGAGAGTGAAAAGAGGTGGAAAGTAGTGTGTAAAAGGGACGAAGGTGAAGGACGTAGAAAAGGTTGTAAATGGATGGAGGAAGAGAGTGAAAAAGGCTGGAAGAGAATAGAAAAAACAATCTGAATAAAAGAAAAGAATAAAGCACCAAATGAAGAAAAAGGGGAAGTATAGGAAAGAAACGACGAACGAAAGGGAGGGAGTGCGCACGCGTGTGGGACGTTGAAATAGGATCCAGTGATGGATTTAGAGGATCGGGATCGCGAGAATGACGATTCGGCGACCGTGAGACGCATATTATTCGGAGGAACAAAGAGCCGTGCTTGAGATACCGAAGGAGAGAATTACTTGTACTTTAATACTCCGAGAACCTCTGCAGTATCTCGGTTTCTTAAAGGTTTTCGAGTCCAAGGGAGAAAAAATTATGTGATGATCTAATTTCTTCATAATCTTAAAACTGCTGCGTTTTCAAGTACTTGTTTTTGAATAAAGGAACGATTAATATACAACACATTGTATACAAGTGTGTGTGTGTGTTTGTGTGTTTGTGTGTGTGTGTGTGTGTGTGTGTGTGTGTGTGTGTGTGTGTGTGTGTGTGTGTGTGTGTGTGTGTGTGTGTGTGTGTGTGTATGTGTGTGTGTGTTTGAGTGTGTGTGTGTGTGTGTGTGCAAATGTGTGCGTGCCTATAAGTAAATGTAAATGTATATGAATATGTATATGTGTATGTTTATGTATATACATATGCATAAGGAGATTTACATACACGTATACGCACATTTACACATGCGCGTATGTGTGTGCATTCTCCCATACATCAAACTAATAACTATAATTATACAATCCGAAAAAAAAAACGTGTATATATGCTTAAGTCTTTTATAAACATGTGTACAGTTAGGTATCCGTGTGTTTTATGTCCCTGCGGCAAACATAAGTAATTCTCTTTATGGCTCTGTCCAAGATAGCGAGCTGCCCATGATTACCTATGCTGAAACCATGCAGCGTGGTCTTCCTGCAACACGGCGATCCGGCGGACTTCGACCTGGGTGGTGCTTCTTCGTTATCATCCTCTTTCCGAAGACGAGGGGAATCTAGTGGGATAAATCATGTTCTAGACATGTTCCCTTAGTGCTATGTCATCCCCGCTATCAACACAGAGGCCTAAAAACATGCTAGGCTACGGGGACATTCTCTAGCACGCAGCCACTAAGAGCTAGCATGACACGGGGACATAAATAGGAGGAAGGGAATGGTGGGAAAGGTGAGGGAGGGAAGATGAAGAAGAGGAGAAGAGGGAAGAGGAAGGGGGAGGGAAGGAGGAAGGGCGGGGGAGAAGAAAGAAGAGAATAAGTGGAAGGAAAAGGAAGAGGATGAGAGGAAGCAAGGGAGGGAGAGAGGGAGGAGGAAGAGGAGGGAAGTAACGAGGGAGGGAAGAATAAAGAGGAAGAGAAGTAGAAGGGGGAGGAGCTGGCAGAGGGAGGCAGGATGTGAAAGAATGGGAAGAGAGGTAGTGGGGATGAAAGGGAGGGAGGGTGGAGAGGATGAGAAAGGGAGGGACGCAGGGAGGGAGGTTGGAATGGTTGACATGCCTCGACTTCGAATGGTGTGTCGATGTCAGTCAGGTCTTAGTTACGGTCCTCGGTCACATCGGGGTCCTGTTTGGAGGGTTTGGGTCGCTGTCGAGCTCACAACCTTACTGGCGCCCTGAGCTCTCGGTTCGGGGTGTCCGCCATAAGGCTGAAGGCAGTGACGTTGACAGTGAATCTCTCCCTCTCCCTCTCCTTCCCTCCCTCTCTCTCTCTCTCTCTCTCTCTCTCTCTCTCTCTCTCTCTCTCTCTCTCTCTCTCTCTCTCTCACACACACACACACACACACACACACACACACACAAGCACACATACACATATACATGTACATATATATATATATATATATATATATATATATATATATATAAATATTTATTAATTTATTTATATATATATACACATGTATTTACATATAGATATAGATATAGATATAATATATATATATAGATAGATAGATAGATATATATTATATATATAAATATGTATATATATATATATAACGATAATGGCAATCCTGCACCTGTACACCTCAACAAAAGAACTCCGCACTAAGTTAAGACAGCCATAAAAATATAATGAGCAATATATTCATACCTATCCCAGATATAAAATATTATTAAATTGTGTAAAAGTCTCGTCAAAAGAATTGCGATTTTATAGCTAACTGTGTATGAAAATGTGTGGAGGTAGAAAGAGAGAAAGGAAAGGAGAGAGAGAGAGAGAGAGAGAGAGAGAGAGAGAGAGAGAGAGAGAGAGAGAGAGAGAGAGAGAGAGAGAGAGAGAGAGAGAGAGAGAGAGAGAGAGAGAGAGAGAGAGAGAGAGAGAGAGAGAGAGAGAGAGAGAGAGAGAGAGAGAGAAAGAGAGATAAAGAGAGAGAAGAAAAAAACACAATATGAAATCAAATAAACTTACTACCATATGCAAAAAATTAATGAATTATATTATTTACTATCAAAGAACAAAATATACAAATGAAAACAAAAATAAACAAAGAATCGGTAAATGCAAATGCACAATAAATCACACTAAACTGAACCCGCAGTCGACTTACATGCAAATACGGAACAAGGAAAATACAGCTAATTAAACAACGAGTAAAGTCTATTGCACTTTTAGCGAGTTGCTTGCCGGGAGGAGGGGGGGGGGGGGGGGAGAGGGGCAAGACTGTGCATGGCCTCTGAAGAAAAAAAAATTTACATGCAGCTTTTTAAAAATCTTTTTACCCTCTGTCTATTATTTTTATCGTTATTATTATTGTTACTATTACTGTTATTGATATTATTATTATTATCATTATTAGTATTATTATTATTATCATCATGTTTTTATTACTAACATTTTAATTGTTATTATTGTTATCATCATTGAAATTTATTTTTATTGTCACTTTTATTATTATTATTATTATTATTATTATTATTATTATTATCATTATTATTATTATTATTATCATTATTATTACTATTAGTATTATTTTCATTTTTATTACTATCATTTTATTATCATCAGTATTATTATCAGTATTTGTATTTTATTTGTTGTTCTTATTATAATCTTAATTATCATCATTATCATTATCATCTTTATTATTATT
>NC_061859.1:16108480-16110980 GCF_019202785.1 Penaeus chinensis
ATTAGATATTCTATAACAAAATCGCTCCATAATAATTCAACAATAGACATTCACTAAAGAGGAAGGCGGGAATATGCAAGGAAATGATATAAATCCCACATGTTTGCAGATCAGCTCGTCCAGGGATAGAAAGAAAACCTACAGACGCGAGTTCCTGTCAAAAGAGAATGGTACAGGCTTGGAGGAAAACCGAGAAAATGACCCAAAATCCTTCACTATCTTCACCATTGAAATCTCCATTCACGCTATCGTATGCTGTTGTGATTGTGTAATTCCTTTTGTACTAATAAATGCCGATAAAAGCTAAAGAAATTGAAAACTTATCAAGATCTGGAGTGTGCTCATGCGCGCGGCCTCAGTCTCCAGGAGTATTGATCCTGATCCTCAAGCGCGTCCGAATCCGTGGCTTTACTTCGCATAAAAGTACATGTATTTACTAATAATATATACCATTAAACATGATTATATAAACAATTGGTACTTAATTTGCAGGTTTATTCAGCGATCGGATAAAAGAAACGGATTTAAAAGAGAGCAATGCCCGTGCCAGACACAGACGTACGAACAAGGGACTGGGAGCGTTGAAAGAAAATGAGTCTGGCGGCCGACTTCGAGTCCAGACTTTCTTATTCTGGTGAAAATCTCTTACATTTGCAATATTGGCTTTTTTAGTAGATAGAGAGACGCAGAAATATTCAAATAATTGGTAGAATTAATTTCAAAAGCCTAACTTCATTTCTAGAGCAGACAAGAGCAATTTACATGCATATTTTCCATTTTAAAAGGGGAAAAAGACAAAAGCAACCATTCACTAAAGCTAAGATTATCCTAAAATACTATTGAATATAAAGGACCTTTCACTAATATATTTCCCTTGCTCAATTGATTAAAGAATATGGGAAGACGGGCCGCGAAGGAGTCTTAGAGCAGAGAAGATCCTTGAAACTTAGACCATTTTCGCCTCTATGTCCTGCGAGGGACCTTTCGGTATGCTCCATCCTTTGTAATAGAATGGCTGGCGATGTGGACGAAGAGGACTGAAAGAGCGACGATAGGGTTATGTGTGGCGGCCAAGTCAGCATGGGAGAGCCTGCCAGCCACCCCGAGTCCTGGTGTCACAGCTGTTGGCAAGGGACACAGGCTTCGTGGGTTAAAAAAGGCACTGAGCCAACGACACGGAACTCGCCCGTCTCTCAACAGATGGCGGCAGCGTGCACGCCGCCTTTTTGCACGTGCAGCGATGACCAACGCTTGTAGAGTTTAACGGCGATTTTCTTCCAAACGCCTTGCATCTTTAAAGGACGATAAGACTACGGATCTGCACTCTAGTAATAAATAAATCCTGGTTTCGAAACTCACAGTGTGGTAGGGAAATAAAATATAAAAGAGAGAAAGAAGCGAATGTTATCTTTTTTTTTTTTTTTTTTTTTTTTTTTTTTGCTTTGTTTTTTGTTTTCTAATTTCAGTCAGCAATGTTTTCTCAGCTTGTCATCAAAATCCAATGAACATTTCATTATCTCTACTATCAGATGCTGATAAGAATATCTGGAATTACTTCCTTCTTAATTAACACCAATGTTCTCTGCTTAAATTATTCGAGTTTAGAGTGATGTCACTGATAAGAGAGGATTTAAGAAAAAAAATAGTATTCCATTGGATGAAATGAATATTAATCACATATAATCATAATAACTAGCTGGCCTGATAAGATGCGAGGCACAGAACACTCGCCCGTGCATCGCCCCTAAGACTACAAGCATATCTGAATACATGGAACATTTGTTTTGGTTTCCTGTCAGCTTAGAGAGAGAGCATTTTTTCCTCCCATTTGTTTGTCTCGGCCGACGCTGTTTGGCGCACACCCTGAGTTGGGTGGCAAATTATTGGTCGTAAATAACAAGATAGGCGGAGCTTCCGTGACGCGCATGTCTAAGCGTCCAATCAGCGCTCATATGCCGTGTCATAAACTACACACGCGCTGACGTCAACCAATGAGGAGCGTGCAGCCTTAGGCCGAGACAATTTATTGGACTGTTCAAAATTCTGACCCATCACTAGCGCTCCAGCCTTCAGCCAAACCTGGCAATTGAAGATTTATAGTAGAAATTTTAGTCTTGGGTACTCTGTATGGACGTGATGAGGACCAGTGCAGGCCAAGAGAGGCTTGCTTTTAGCATAAACATCGCGTGGGCGTTACCTTGTGGTGAGATGAGGGGGAGGGGCTTAGCCAGGCCTACGCTACGTAAAAAGGGGCCGGGGCTTTAATGATGGTTATATTTTCGAGAACTTTATTTCACGACAGGTATATTCAGTACATTCCTGTGTTATTAAATACTACAATATATGCATCATTCACAATTGATACAATTAACGTTTACATGACACTTGGACGGTAAAAAATATCAATAATAATACAAATAAACGAGTCGAGTCAGGCATGTCACTACCTCACGAACACTCACCATAAGCACATACTAGCTGCCTCCCAACACGGTTCTTA
>NC_061859.1:16133480-16135980 GCF_019202785.1 Penaeus chinensis
TTCGCTTGTATCCTTTACACTGGCCCCCTCCCCCCCGCCCCTATTTTTGGCCTTTGGATTTGCAACGTCAACCTATTGCTCATCGCAAGAAAAAAGGGAAAAAAATAAACAAACTGTACTGAAAAAAATGCGAAAAAAAGGTCAAACACAACCACAAAGAGTCGACCTTACCATCTGACCTTTAGAGTTCTTGAAGTCTCTCTCTCTTTTTATTCTTCCTTTTTTTTCTCTCTTTCTTTTCTGGAATACAAGACGGGGGCTCTTGTGTGTTGTCTGAGTTATGGGTCGGGGTTGGATAGATACAGAGTTACCTGCTTTATGGTTTGATATATTTACCATTTGTAGTGAGGTGTAGTTGCATAAGAATACAATTTTCTGCGAGACACGTGGAATGCGAAGGAGGTGATTTAATAGTCTCTCTTGGGGACTTGATGTCATTCCTATTCATGTAAATCACTCAGATGGAGATTACGTCACGCAGCGTGATATGACGTGAGCTAAGCGTTATCAGTCTTATGTTTTTTTCTCGACTCTCTCCCTTTTCCCTGTCCTTGGTAACGCTGCGCAGATGTTGAATTAGAATGAGGATAAGGGTTAGTTATGAGACACGATGTACAATATAGTTCCTTCCCTGGGTGACGTGGGCGGTCGACATCACGGGGGAAGCAGAGGAGTTAGGGATGGGGCCCTATCCCTATCTCTATCCTTCAAGCTTGTGTTCGGACCTTCACAGTCATACTCTTCCTGGTGTTTCTCGTCTACCTTCTTCTCCTCTTTCTGTTACTTTCTGTCTCTTCTCTGCATCTCTCTCTCTCTCTCTCTCTCTCTCTCTCTCTCTCTCTCTCTCTCTCTCTCTCTCTCTCTCTCTCTCTCTCTCTCTCTCTTTCTCTCTCTCCCTCTAGCTTTTTCTTTTTTTCTCAATAACCTGATTTTTGCTTTCAAGATTTAATTTTATTTCGCATAAACAATTTACTTGCAATTTATTTTGGCTCAATTATTCCACACCCAAAACAAAAGCCAGCATTAGAGAACACAGAGACGACACTGAGGCCATCTTTGGGCTGCTTTGTGAACTATGGGTTTGTCAGTTCCCATGAGCTATGTCAGAAAAAAAAAAAAATCGCAGTTATGATTTCCTTTTTTTTTTATTAATTTAGAAATGAATGCCCGGCAAATCAACATTACCTTTGAATTATGTTACTATATAAATGTCACCTGCTTTTTGAAAAATAATCTGCAAGCTCACAAAATTGTTATTCATTCTGACAGATATTTCCATTGATGTATAAAGTATGTCTAATATAGTACAGTATGAAATTGGATTTAGTTTGTTCCTCCATCCCAATTTGGCACCTAATTTTAGCTATGCTACTTATAGAACCTCAGAAAATTTCGAAAAAAAAAATAAAAAGGGAGAAAATACACGAGAAAGGGAAATGATGGAACAACCCAACCTAAAGGGAGTTTTGCAGTGGCTCGTCCAAGACAGAAATGCGCGAGAATCCTTGAACATAATTCAACCTAGGATGTCTGTCTCGAAAGCTTTCAACGGGTGGACAGGCGCGCGAAAGTGGGCGTGGGGAGAGCGAGAGAGATTTTTTTTTTTCTTTTTACGTTACAGAATATCCGAAACACCTTGCCGAAAGAAGGCGCTTTTAAAGAGGAATGTTGAATGGTTTGGTGAATGTTTCTCTTGGAGCAAAGATCCACGCCTTGCTGTGTACATTGGCAAGTCTGTTGAAATATTGAGGATTCGGAAATAGCAACCCCCTTCAAAAATGGAGAATATTTTTCTTTTTGAGGCTCCCTTGAGCGCGGACGCAATTCCTGAAAGTTTCAGAAGTCAAGATTTGCAGACTGGCGACTAGAATTCGACCGGCCCTTTCATTTTTGTTCCTTTTCTCACTAGTGTAAATATCATTGATCATAAACAATAATAAAAAAGGATCTTCGTTTTCTCGCCTTTCGCTCTAAATCCTTTCTCTCCCTGTAAATATATCTATACGTGAAGTATTAATTTTTAGACATTTCCGTTTGTTCTATTTTGCAATGATTGATATCGTTATTTTCTTAGTTTCAAATCATTAAGATGCGATCAATATCAATATCTTCATTAATACAAATTATAACATCAGTTCATTAATCAATATTAAGTCTTATAACAATATATTCTGTTGATCATTATTTGGTTTATGTTAATTTTCTATGAATATAACGTTCTTCGTGTTTCTTATTATCAAATAAATGAAATATTGATATCATTATTTTACAAGAAACATTAACATACATAATTTAGTAAAAATAAAAATAATTGTTTTTTTTAATATCAAAATATCATTGTTATCAGTAAGTCAGCCGCTAATCTTGATTTTATTGCTGCTATAAACAAACACAGTGGTAGTATTTATAGATATTTTATTACAAGAATCATAGATGTTAACAACAGTCATAACTTTAATAGGATCGTTGGCATTTTCTCTCATTTTGTGCCTTCATATCA
>NC_061859.1:16163480-16170980 GCF_019202785.1 Penaeus chinensis
TTTTTTTTTTCTTTTTTTTTTGTAGGGGCATGAGTTATTTGCCAGTAATATCCTTACATTTCAATAATTCGGTTCGATTAATTCGTCATTAATCTCCTACTGGTAGCATACTGGCTATTTTTTACGATTATTATTATGATCATATTATTATATATATATATATATATATATATATATATATATATATATATATTTAGAAATCCCGTTTCTATAAAATCAAACTAAAAGACAAGGATACTTACATTTATATTCGAATATGACATCATTTCTAATTCTGCTCTTGAGCTTCGTCGCAAATTCTGCTGAGTCAAGTCCATGTCATATTTCAGATCTTCCCGACATTAATTCTCTTTGGACTTCAGACCTTCATAACCCTCTCCACCTCCCGCTCCCCTCTTTCCAAACAAACAAATCCTCGCCAATATTAGGAAACACGAAGAAATAAAAAAATAAAAATATATAAATGATATACTCGACCTCTCTCTCCACCGCCAGAGCAAATCATAGCTCTCCCAGGAGATCATAAACTGGCTCGCTTTAGGATCAATTTAGGATGGGGCATGAGCTTCTCCTGCCATTATTATTCAAGTTCATTAAGTAATCTGGCTGGGGCGTGTGGCGTCGGGAAGGGGAGAAGATGCAGGGGGTGGGGAGGGGCGTTCAGGGGTAGGAAGGGTGGAGGGCCAGCGTAAGAATTAGAGGGGAGGGCTAGGGTAAGGAAAGGGGGAGGAGGGCCATGACTAGCGGTGCCCAATATTTTCCCAACGTTACGAGACCTGCAGTGCATTTTTGGGTATTACGATACAAGCTAAATTCAAATTCCAAGCTCGAATAGGCAATTTTCCCATCTTGTACAAGGCTGTGGCGTGGCTCTTCCAGAACCATGATTAAGTTATCCCAATTATAGAGGCATACAGGACACTTCCTCTACCCCTCCCCCCTTCTTGGATCTATAATTAAATGTCATTTTCTCCATGCTCTTCCAGTAACTCATGCGGGCAAGGTATGTAAATTTCTCTATTAAGCTTGGCCTCAGGAATATGCCTTCGCATTTCTACATTTTGTTAAGGTTCTGAGATTCTCCTTTTCTCGAGTGGGGGGGGGGGGGGAGGGGAAGGGAGGGAATGCTCGTCAATTATCTTTTTTTTCTCCTTTAAGAAGCACCGGCTTTTGGTTCAAGAAAGTTCAAGCAGGCGGATATCCAACGTGGTTAATTGAAGCAGGATCTTGCACTTCATCAAATGCAAAATAATATTATTTTACTCTTCATAAACCGAGTAGCCACCAAACCTTATGTGGTTTTAAGAACTATTAATGCTAATATGATGTGATTTCTTTGTTGTTAAATAATGTACTTACATTTTTTCTACATCCCATGAGCAAAATTACGAGCTTACAAAGCAGATGTATATTATGCTTCTTAGATAGTGTTCATGATTTTGAAGAAGAAAAATTCATCTATTGATATGTAAAGATTTTTCGTACTGAACATTCATATTGTTAATAAGACGTTAAGAAACTTCCCCTTAACATTTTATTTTTTCTCCTTTTAGTATTTTTATAGTGTTCCTCGTTACTGTACCATCATCTCCATTAACATCACCATCGTCATCATTATCAATGGCTATATATTTAACCTAAGTACCAAACGACACGTACTTTCCCCTCTACCTTTTTCTGGCCACTTCCCGTTCTCTCGGACCTACTAAAGGTTAAACACGTCAAAGAAAACGTCACAAGAAAGCTTGATTTAAGCCGCATGTGTCTCGCACCTGATGCCTCGTCTCTCAGCCTTATCTTCTGATCTTTATAGGAGCCTTGTCACAACAAAGTCCCTGATCGAATGTCTCTAACGCGTTCCTTCTTGTGGTTGCCCTGAGGTCGCCAGGCAAATCCTAATGCTTGTCTCGAAAGCAATGGCGTGCGAGGTTTACGAATGCATACGGCAATCTGAAGGCAAATAAACGCGAGATGCGTCTTGGGAGAACATTAGCATGGCTACTGATCTGGTAAAGGGCAGCAATCGAAAGGTTAGGTCAGACAGCGTGCTCATGCGTGGTCCCCTTCCCCTCCACTCCTTTTTTTTTCTTCTTTTTTGAGACAACGAAAAACATCTTGAGCGTTAATAACATTAACTTCTCGAGTGTCACCTTATTCACGTCCACCCACGTCTTCTCTTGTAATCTCTCCTCGACATACCATTCCAGTGCTTATTCTGCAAACATAATGCCATGTTCGAAATTTTAATTATCATCCTGATTATATTCTTTGATACTAAATCGACTTCCATTTGCAATAATAGCTTCTGCAAGGGTTACTGCAACACGCACCTTTAAGATAGCAATGTGTCAAGAGGCAGAGAGTAAGATGGAAGAAGAAAGAGATAGAGTGACTCATATTATATGCAAAGAGAGAGAGAGAGAGAGAGAGAGAGAGAGAGAGAGAGAGAGAGAGAGAGAGAGAGAGAGAGAGAGAGAGAGAGAGAGAGAGAGAGAGGGAAAGAGAAAGAGAAAGAGAAAGAGGAATAGAAAGAGAGAGACAGAGGCACAGAGAGAGACATAGACAAACAGACAAAGAGGCAGATAGACAGACTGAAAGACAGGCAAACGAAGAAACAAACAAACCGACAAACAAGCAAACAGACCACCAGACATCGGGGGAGAAAGGAGAGAAGTGGAAAGAGGGAAAAGCCGGAGACAAACAGCGGAGCGAGCAAGAAGAGGGCGAAGGGAAGAAAGGGGGGTGGGGGGGGACTCGGCAGGACAGAACGTGCAGAAGGGAACGTGTTGGGAATATCCAAGTATCCAATATCCCGAACAAATCTGTTCGGTCGTCGGGTAACCCAAGTTTATGAGATATTTTCGTCTCATTTCCCGTAATACAGATGATGGATAAAGTGCGAATGAACGCCAACATAACCTATATCTCACACCCTCTCCCCCCTTTTCGATACCTTCTCGTGTACAAGCCTTACAAGAGTCTTAAGGCATTATGGGTTGTAGTTTGATAAAGTACAGCAGCTGGTGCGGCGCCAAAATCAAAGAATGAAAAAAAGTAAAAAAAGAAAAAAAAAAGGAAAAGTAATGATGGAAACTTTAATATATGATGCTCAGGGTACTGATTTACGTCAAAGAAAAATGTGTAATTCATGTTTATATGAAATGATAACTTGATAACGAACCATCTAAGTTACTATTTTAGACACAAACACACCAGCGCACGAACACACACACACACACACACACACACACACACACACACACACACACACACACACACACACACACACACACACACACACACACACACACACACGCACGCATACAGAGACAGAGGTACTTAGAATGGATTTTCTAATCTGGTGGAAGATATTCTGGCGTCGCGATGCGCCAGGTGGCACTAAAGTAAACACGGTGGAATTTTTTTTTTTTTTTTTTTTTTTTTTTTACTTATTTTTTCTTTTCTTTTTTGAGGCAGAGGCGCTGATGGGGTGGGGGTAGGGAGGGAAGGGGTCGCTGATGGGGAGGCGCTGACGGGGTGGTGGGTAGGGGAAGGGAAGGGGGATTTGGAGAGGAAGAGCGCTCGCGAGGCCTGGAGGTTCTGTAAACAAAATCCTGTCAGAACGCGTTTGAGCCAAATCATTTAACGTTCCCTTATCTCACTCGCTGCCAGCCCAGTCTGTGTTGCTGCTCGATGCCAGTCTCTGCTGTGTTTTACTTCTTTTTTGTTTTAGTTTCATCTTTCTCTCTCTCTCTCTCTCTCTCTCTCTCTCTCTCTCGTCTCCACTTTTAATTTATCTTAATTATTTTAATTTGCTGAATTATCTCTTTATTTTATTGCTTTTCTTCGTTGCAGAAATCATTATCATTCTTTCTGTACCCAGACATTTTCCCCTGAACTTCCCCCATTATTCAACAACTTCCCCTCTTTTTTATTTTCCCCTTTTCATAAATCTTCCACACTCGCATTATCCTCCCTTCCTTCTTCTGCACAATTTTCCTATTGAAAGAACCTACTTCAGATTTCAGAACGGCTCTTCAAGGAGTCTCAAATTTCGAAAAGAAAAGAAAAGAAAAGAAAAAACAAATCACGTGACGGATAAAAAAGGAGGAAGGGAGGGTGGGGCTTTCGGGATATTTGTTAACAACCGCGAAACGAAGCTCCTCCATTCTCCGTGTAATTCAAGACCGAGAAGGTGGTGACATTTGCCGGTGTCTTCCGCGGCGGCAGGTATCTTCCGCATCCGACAAATCGCTATGCAAAGCCAGGGACCGCTACCTCGCGCGCATTCTTCCCGAATTTCTAAGATGCAAGAGGACTGTGTAGCGTCTGACAAATAACAAGTTCGGAATCTTCCCCCCGTTTTTTCTTTTTTCTCTCTCCCACGTCTCCTGTCTCTATCCCTTCTCCTCGTTCTCCCTCATTCTCCTCGTCCTCTCTATTCCCTGTCCTTTTTCTCTCTCTCGTCTCCACTTTTAATTTATCTTAATTATTTTAATATTCTATTCCTCTTCCTCTCACTCTCACTCTCACTCTCCCTCTCCCTCTCCTTCTCCCGCACCCACTCCCTCTTCCCCCCACTCCTCTCTTCCTATCCCCCCGTCTCCTTTTTCGACAGTCCTCTTTTTTCTCCCTCTCTCTCCCCTTCCCTTTTAACTCCGAGGGCATGCAGATAAAACTCGGCATTTGCGTAGAGGACTTTGGCTTTGGCACGACTCTCAAATAGGGGGTAAAAAGCACGCCGTTTCATAACTAATTCACCGTCACCGAGGAACAGGGGAAAGAGAAGCGATCTTTTCCCTCCGCGGTCCGCGAGGCTGTAAACAGAATCGCAAGAGGGGAAAACCTACGAAAGAAAAAACGAATAAGAAAAAAATCGAATAACCCAGATAGAGAAAAATACGAAAGAAGGGGGGAAAGGAAAATAAGAAGTGATAAAAAGATAAGGACGAAGGGGAGCAAGAAATGGCATATCATCCAGGAGGACATATAAAACAGAAGGTACCGACAAAAACCGTCACGATATAAACGGGGGAAATGGGGTGGCCTTGTTAGGGGGGAGCAAGAAGTTTAGACATTGTCGGTGCTTCGGGAATCATTAAGAACGTGGCTAGTTGGGCCTATATTGCCCTTGGGGAAGGCTCAGCAGGGGGAAAGAGGAAGTAGACGGGAGAGGGGGGGAGACTGTCAAGTCCTATCGGAGAGACTTACAAACTGAGGCCCTCACGATACCAAAGATTAATCAGGAGGTGCCAGGATCATAGGACGGACCAATCGCAAGATTAGAGCAAATAAGGGGAGAGGGATGGTCGATGTCGAGATTGGGCGAGGGGAGAGGCGGCAGCCTGAGGGTAAGAGAAGGGGAGAAGAGGAAATAAAGAAAAAGAAGAGATGGAAAGCGAGAGAGAGAGAGAGAGACACTCGCACACATTCGCCAAGGGACAATAAAGAAGGAGTGTATAGAGAGGTGAGCCATTCTGTTTCCAAGCGAAGGAGGGATAGCAACATTAAAGCTCTTGCCTGAAATTTTCCCCTAAAAAAATGGGAAAAACAAAGACGAGGAAAAAAAGTTTCGACGCATTGTCTCTCAAGCGGAATGAATCGGAAGAGAAATTGCCCGTTTCCATCAGTGCCCCGACATTTTTTGGAAGTCAGTCCCAGGTCTTGCAGTCAGAATTACTTGCCCTTTCCTGCACGGGCGGGAGAGGAGAATAGAAATTGGCAATGCTGGAAAAATGGCGGCGGTAGAAGAATGAAGCTGCCAGGATAACGAGATAGACGCGAGAACGTGTGGAGATAGAGAGAGGGAGAGGGAGAGCTCGGCCGAGAGAACTCTGCGGAATTTTTAACAAAAGGGATTCCCCGGATTGAATTCTTCTCGATTTTATTTTCTGTGTATATGTTTGCACAAACATACATACTCGGAATTATATATACACATAACTGTATACGCATGTGTTTATATGTCTGGCATGTGCATGTTTTACCCGTGCAACATTTGTTTTATATGTATGTATATACACTCACTCACTCACTCTCTCTCTCTCTCTCTCTCTCTCTCTCTCTCTCTCTCTCTCTCTCTCTCTCTCTCTCTCTCTCTCTCTCTCTCTCTCTCTCTCTCTCTCTCCTACATATATATTTACATATATATCTATATCTATATATATGAACACACACACACACACACACACACACACACACACACACACACACACACACACACACATATATATATATATATATATATATATATATATATATACATACACACATATATACTGTACATATCCATATACTCATGCATACATATTGACACGCTAGCAGGAGAGAATGGAGTGACACATGCGATACGGCCTGCTGCTAATAAGGGGGCGACACAACAAGAGCCGCAGCCCGGGGAACAGAGGGGGACGGCGATAGAGGGAAGGCTGAATACTGAGGGGAGGGGGAACAACGATAGGCCTCGGGGATTATTCTATTGCTAATGGCCCCTAGAAGGCCTATTTCTGCTGGCGAGTTTTGAATGGAAAAAGCCTGTTTTCGCCTGGTTTCATTCTTATGGTTGTTGCTGGTCGAGTTGTTGGCGGCGGTAATTTGTTGCTGATGCTATTAGGATTATTAATGGCTCATTTTTCTTTAAAGTTTTAGGTTTGTTATATCTCTTTTCATCTGCAATGATGAGATTACTACTACTTATAATAAAGGAAGTAAAAATATTTATATTGATGTTATAAATTGTTGTAGCAGTAACACTATTATTAATAACAACAACAATAATAATAATGATAATGTTAATAATAATAGTAGTAGTAGTAGTAGGAGTAATAATAATAGTGATAAATTCATATCAACAAAAAATGATAATAACAATTATAACAGCAGCAAAATAAAGAATACTGAAGATAGCGATACGTAGGAAAAACAGCGAACGAAAGTAAAAGTAAACAAATATAACCATCTCAAAGAAAAAAAAACACATTCCCGCGAAACTAGATGGAAACAGAAGACCTCATATCCACACGAGACGAGAGATGCAAAGAACAAGAAAAAAAAAACAAGAACAAAATATTTCATTTCTCCCCCGGTCTAAGAAATAAAACAAAAGCAACAGCGCAAAAAAATAAAAAGAAGTGGGATAGGAGGGGGGGAGGGGAAAGAAGAGAGAGCGAGGAAGAATAAAGAAAAAAAAAAAGTTCAAAACAACGACATTTGGGAAGACTCTGCAGGAAGGCGGAAATGGGACTGTTTGGGGGCGGCCCACGAAAACACGAGGAATATCCACCGGAAAACAAGAAGAAAAAGGCTGAGATATTTCTTCTTTCTTCCTTCTTTTTCTTCTCTATGTTATCTTTTCCTTCTTTTCAATTTTTTTCCATCAAATATATATATTTTTTTTTTCTCTTGTCTTCCCCTCTCCCTCAGCTGTCATCGTAAAGAATCCCCGAATGCACTGACATGGGGAACAAAGTTGAGAGATTTGGTTGCGCATGGAAGATTATG
>NC_061859.1:16175980-16183480 GCF_019202785.1 Penaeus chinensis
TTTTAGAGTTTAATCTGTGATTATTTGTTCATTGTCTTTACTCTAAAGTACTGCCTTCGCTTGTTAAATTATATGTTTGTGTTTGTTTTGTTAGTTGATCATGAGATTCGTATGTGATACATTGAGGTGTTGCTAATTCTAAATGGAGATTTTCTTATTCATCGTGTCATTGGTCTTCTATCGGTCAGCCAAGATCAAGGGGAAAAAATAATTTGTCATTATGCAACATCTCTGCAACAACTAGATTTCCTTCCTCCCAGAATCAGGTACATCTTGGCTCACCCTTGGGAAGGTCATACTCAAGACGTGGGAGTTTTCCTGCGTGAACATGCGTCCTTTGTGTGAGGTGGGTGGGAGTGGGGGTGAGGGGGGGGGGGGCTCTTAGCTTTGATTAAGTCCGCATGGTCAGGAGAGTCCCAGGATCCAACCCCCTTTATTAAGATGAGCTTCACGATAAGAACTTAAAGCTAGACCTGTACTTGATTTAATAATTCTTAGGCTTCACGAGGTCTATTAAGACCTCCTCCTGTTTTACTACGCTACTGCCTGTCGCTTGGGTGGCCCCTGGACAGAGGGGAGGGGGGGTAGAGGGGACGGTAGGGAGGGGGGGAGCTTGCATGGATGTGGGGGAGGGAGGGGGATCCTTCTGAAGGGGTGGTCCTGTAAAACGTTTTTAGGAGGGGGAAGGGGAAGGAGGGAGGGAGGGAGGGAGCGGTTTCGTTTAGGATATCAAGATTCGCTCGTCGTGTTTGGCCGCGGCGCTTTGACTAAACCGAAGTTCGCAATGGAGATCCGGATTGGCGCTAGAAAAACGCGATCCATTACACCTTTGTCTCTTATCAAGTTCCTCAGATAACTTTTTTTTTCTCTCACTCTCAGACACATGCCGAGTAATCCTAGTTCACTATCTGTTTAAGGCTGCTGTGTATGCTACGCTAGGAGACAGGGCCAGACTCTTCCCAAAGCTTTGGTAAAATTTATTTACATACCAATCAGTACTGTTTTTTATATAAACATATATTGAGTATTCTTATTCACGGAAATTTATATTCTTGGATATATATGTATATATGTATATGTGTGTGTGTGTGTGTGTGTGTGTGTGTGTGTGTGTGTGTGTGTGTGTGTGTGTGTGTGTGTGTGTGTGAGGGCGTGTGCGTGTGTGCGTTGCTCCTTTGACAACAAAAGAATTATGCAAAATATAATTAATATATGCACACCTACGCTCAAACTCTCCCTCCCTATGTACGTGTGTTTTTATTCATGAACGTACGCATATGTCTGTGGCTTCGCGTGTTGCCTGTTTACTAATCCATAAGAATAATTAGATAATCAATGCTAATCTCCCTGACGTGACCACAGGTTGGGGGGAGGCCAAGCCATGTGGCAGATCACTATATCGATTGTTGCCGATGGAAAGTGTGTTGATAATCAATAGATAAGGACCTTTCTGCTGAAAATCGATGCTAGAGTGTCGAAAACTGGAAACGTTGTAAAGTGATAAATAATAGGAGAGAGGGAGAGGGAGGGAGAGAGAGAGAGAGAGAGAGAGAGAGAGAGAGAGAGAGAGAGAGAGAGAGAGAGAGAGAGAGAGAGAGAGAGAGAGAGACAGAGAGAGAGAGAGAGAGAGAGAGAGAGAGAGAGAGAGAGAGAGAGAGAGAGAGAGAGAGAGAGAGAGAGAGAGAGAGAAACTCAGAGACAGACAGACAGACAGGAGGAAAGAGGTAGAGAGAGATACACGAAGAGAGAAAGAGAGAGGGATAGAGAGAAAGAGAGAGAAATAAAAATGCAAATCAGCTGTACTTATTAGGTGTGTGCTATGCATAAGCAATAAGATGTAAACAAAGGTCTTTATTTCTTCAAGACATTATCATGGTAACTGCAAAGAAAAATACAAAGAAGAGAAGAAAAAGAAAAAGAATAAGAAAAAGAAGAAAGAGAAGAAGAAGAAGAAGAAGAAGAGAAGAAAAAGAAGAAGAAGAAAGAGAAGAAGAAGAAGAAGAAAGATAAAAAAGAAGAAGTGTAAGATATAGAACGACAAGGAAATAAAGAAGAAAAATAAGAGTAAAAAAAAAGAAGACAACACGAAGAAGAAGAGATAACAAGGCGGTCATCAGGCAGAGCAAAGAGACGATCGCGCCCGCCCGCCCATGCATAAAATAACCCCTTGCTCCTTCCCGTGACGAAAGCCTAGGTCCTTCGCACGCCCAAGATGCCAACAACCGGTCTACTCCCCTCCCCCCTCTCCCCCCTCTTCTCCCTGAGACTCCTACCCCCCTCTAACTAAGCCCCCTACCACCCTCCCTCTCCCCACCTCCCATCCCCCCTCTCCCTATCTAACGTGGACGGAACATCTGCTTGCTTCAGTCATTCGTGAGGCGGTGGTGTTTTTTCGGTAGGTTTATGTCCCAGGTTTGTGTGTGGATTGTTTAGATATCGTGATAAAAAATGTAGAATTAATTGTTAGAGATTTGGGTTGGTTTATTTGATTAATATAAAGGGAAGCACTGTAAGAAGGGGAGAGTAACGTTGTATACTATTGACTATACCATACGCTGATCATGAACAAGCATGAATTAACATTGGAAGGACAGCTGCATGGTTTGCATGGTGAGAGACCAGCCATCCGAAAATATTGATCATTGTATCTCATTTCCTCGCAAGCTTGGCTAATATAAAGAATTAGGAATGCAACCGGATTGCAAAGCAAAGATTTCCCGTGAGCTGTTTCTTTTAGAAATGACGTAACTTCTATTCAGTTCAGGAAAATTCAAATGCATATTGTGAAATGGAATGCATTTGTACCCAGCCGAGCCTAGTCCCCTCTTATCCTTGATTCTGTTTCCCGTTTTTCAGTTTTCTCTCAAATTTTCACTCATTATTCCATGGCACATGCGTAGTATATTCATTTCTAGATAAGAACGACGTGGCATAATCATTCTAGCTGTATTAAACCTGCTTTCCATCAACAGTAAATATAACATCGCTAACTTGTAACCCGAAAATCTCCCTTAACATCTCGTCCTATATGGTTTAAACCTTTCTATTCCTTCGCCAAAATATTGCGTTTATGCCATGCCAAAAAACAGGCCCGTTCAAAGCAACAGAATGACAGAATACAAAAATAAAAAGTGACGGTAAGCCATAATGCGACGACAGCGGTAGGACCGAATGAGCCAGCCTAGTTGCAAGGATCCCGTTTTCAATGTCTGCAACCCAGCGGGAGGTGGGAGTGGCTGGGAGGGGGGGGCGGGAGGAAAGGCGGAGCTTCGCGCGCCGCCTGCCAGCTCTAGTCGATCTCCTCAAAAGTTACTGCGCTGTTTTGATGTATGTACGTCATTGTAGTCTTGGAACGCTTTGCAGAAGACTTCATACTACATTCACAATAATCCCAAATAATCCTGTAAGCATTTTGCCTTACAAGAACGATGTGCAAAAGTTTAGTAGACATCTGTTTTGACAGTGATATCTTGCAACCGTGCCAAAAGCCATTAGCCAATCAGTGAGTTCGTCAGCCCAGCCTTCTAGCGGCCGGTTAGTTTGAAAATGGGAGCATTTCGTTACATTCATCAAACCTTATACGTTACAGCGTTCCTGAATTTAAGCTATTTTCTGACTCAGTGCAGAAGGTGTAGCCGTAAAGATTTCATAAGTGTTTCAGGCTACATTTACCTTTGGGGATTTTTCTGGTTTTCCATAGTCATTGATCACATCGACCGACAGTTACCATTTCATGATTTTTTCGTCAATTTCCCGAGCTCAAAAACCGAAAGTCACAGGCCTCCATCGAATGAAATACTATCAAATCCACCAGAGATTAATAGGAACTGTGATCAATAGAGGATTGTCAGATTGTGCCATGCCCAGCCTCAACAAGAGTAAGTTCCTGCAGACTAATCCTATGAACAGGCGAGAGAGTGTTCGCCGTTGGAGCGACGCCGACCGTGTTGGGGAAGGAGACGGGCGGTGGGGAGAGGTGTTGGGGCAGGGGGAGGGGAGATTAGAAACGAAGGTAGAGATAGGATAGAGGGAAGTTGGGTAAACGGGAGGAAGAACACAATCTGATTAGTTATATGCCGAGGGCGTCATCAAAAGCAAACATGATTTCGCCCCTGAATTATGGTTTAAATATTTATGTCTGTACAAGCACTTCTATGTAAATATTATCATGGACAAACTGAGCGGCTGCACAAACTGCCAATTCAATAAGACTCGAACGGTGTTGCCATACTATTTAAATTAGGGAAAAGAGGAAGGCAATATCCGCATACGAGTTATAAAAAAATAATAATAATAATGCACACATTTTACTGGTTCAAACAAAGAGAAAAATATATATACAAAATATTCACAACCAAAGGAAGATGACACACTGACTCATTCCGACCGACCGAGGGTGGTGGTGTAGCTAAAGAAACAAACATAGACAAAAAGAAAGGGTTACAAGTGATCTGCCAAACAGTGTTGTGGGCTAGTCTTATCTGCTGACCCAAATCTTTGATAGATAGATCGTTTTTTCAGAGGCTTGAGCACCCTTCTCCTTCGTCTTTTTCTTGTTTTCCATCTTCTTCCCCTTCTTCTTTCTACTTCCCTTCCTTCCTTCCTTTTTTCCTTTCTTTCAATAGCCAGTAATAATATTAGATAACAATGATAAAGATAATACTAATAATAATAGTAATAATAAAGATAATGATGATGATGATAATAATAATAATAATAATAGTAATAATAATAATAATAGTAATAATAATAATAATAATAATATTAATAGTAATGATAATAATGATAAAAATACTACAACTACCATTAGTAACACAACAATAATAACAATAATAATGTCGTATGATCGTTCGATAACAATAGTAATGGAAATATCAAAAGAAAAGGTATCAACATTCATTATTCTGATATAATAATTTTAGTAACAATTTAAATTACATTGGTAAGACCCCCATCCCCCCCAAAAAAAAAAAAAAAAATCATAGAAATGCCAAGAACCACAAATTGCTGTAAAATCTTCATAACAGAAACGATAACGATATTCTTACTACTGCATAAAATTATCAATCTCATTTTGAGTTTAGTCATTATCACTATCAGTTTTCATTGTCCTTAAATTTGTTATTGTTGTTATTATGACTATTGTTAATATTGATGTTTATGTCGTTATTGTCACCATCATAATGCTACTGAAATCATTATTATGAAAATAGCTACAGTTCTCATTTGCTTAATAATTTTTGTCAGGATCACTGTTACAGTTATAATGATTACTTTTATATAATAATTAATATTATGCTTATTATATATATATAATAATAATAATAATAATAATAATAATAATAATTATAATAATAATAATAATAATAATAATAACAATAAAAATAATAACAATATTAATAATTATTATTATTACTTTCTTATTATTGTTATTATTGTTGTTGTTACTGATGGTAGTTGTAGTATTTTTATCATTATTATCATTACTATTATTATTATTTTTATTATCATTATTATTATTATTATTATCATTATCATTATTATTACTATTATTATTATTATTCTCTTTATCATTGTTATAATTATTATTATTATTTTCCTCCTCATCATTATTATCATTAGAATAATTTTTATTGTCATCATTATTATCATTATTATCATTATTATCATTATAATTATTATTATTATGATCATCATTATTTTAATTATTATAATTATTATTATTATTGTTACTCACACTATTACAACTATTATTATTGCTATTATAATTTTTAAATCATTGGTATTATTATCATTAATATTATTATTCTCATCATTATCCCTCTTTATTATAAGTATTAGTATAAATGTTAATGTTATGATTAGAATCATTATAGTTATCCTTATCATCTTTATTAATATAATTATTTTTATTAACACTATTATTGATTGTTATCATTATCATTATTATTATTATTATTATTATTATTATTATTATTATTGTTGTTGTTGTTGCTGTTGTTATCAGTGGTAGTATTAGTAATATCATTATCAATTTATTATTATTATTATCATTATTGTTGTTGTTATTATCATTACTATTATTATTAATGTCATTATCATTATTATGATTTTCATCATTATCATCACACACACACACACACACACACACACACACACGCACACAGACACACACACACACACACACACACACACACACACACACACACACACACACACACGTATGGTATGTAAGATATTTTAATAAATCTGCGAGTCACGCTGCAGCTGATTCAGTTCAGTCTTTTCATTACTGCTTTGCTTACCACAGATCGCAAAACTCTGTTATCAGCAAGATGTTTCTGTTTATGTTACTGGTCACCGTTTTCATATCTTTAATATTATCATTAATCTTAATCTTAATATCAATTTAATTACCCACTTTGCAGTTATAATCATTATCACTATTATCGATGATAATTATAATCACTACTGGCATTAAATCATAATACATCATTATACTATACACTCATAATAATCATTCATTTGTCAACACTATTCTATTCAAGTTTTCTTTAAAAAGCAAGTGTTACATTTTATTGCGTTGGTACAATAGCAGAAAGCATGATAAATGCTTATTAGATTTTTTCTTCCAATTCATAATTATTTCTTATGAAATACTGGTTTCCCTTTCACGTTAGAAACAAAAAAATCATACTTACACTCAAGAAACACTTTAAACATTTGCAAGTAAAATTTACCCCTAGTGTAAATTGGGCTATTTGATTTCGTAGTTTCGGGCACTGAGAGCCAGAAGTCGGTGCCATAAAGCAATTTCCAGGGTCAGTTGTCAACAATGGACTTGGTGTCTAGGGAGAAACCGTCGAGGATGTGTTATCGTGATGGCTCAGGAAGCTAAGATGTCCCTCGTGTGTTGTAATAGTACTGAGTATAAGGACCCTAAAATGCACCTCCATATAGATTGGCATATAGACATACAGCCACGTTGAATGCAAAGGTTGATGTAGGGGTGAGATGCATCGTTATTTTACTTTCAGCAGAGTAAAGATGAATTACATAATCTAATCGATGAATAATGGAATCCACATATACAAATCGATATTTGCGCGGAATATATATGATAATAATATTAAAGAAAATTAATAAGAGAGAAACCTATTGATTTCACACACGAAAAAGAGACGTTATAAACTGCTTGAGAAACAGGACAAGGCACAATTTAAACCGTTGTAAATCTAAAACAAGTAATTAGAAGAATGGGGCTGCTACGATTAATGGATAGGTTCGTTGCGAAGATTAGGACCCTGGACGGCACAGAAAAGAATTATGGAAGAACCCAGAAAGGGGAAAAGAGAAGGTAGGAAAAAGAGCTAGTAGTAGTTGTAAGGGCTGTGGGGGGAGGGGGAGTTGGGGAATGGGAAGGAGGGGGTAGGGAGGCGAAGGTACCTCGTGTGTCTAACGCCTGACACATGGTGCTGAAGAGGCTATTTACAAGGACCC
>NC_061859.1:16190980-16218480 GCF_019202785.1 Penaeus chinensis
TCCTCCCTTCTACGACCCCCCTCTTCCCCACCCGCTTTCCACTCCCCCTCGTCCCTACTCCTCAACCTCACTCCCCCTAACCCCCTCCTCTCCCCCCGCACTCACTCCCACATCTCGGCTCCTTCGTCAACCTCCAGCCACCCAGATCCTCTTGGCAACTTGCTGCGAGTGTGTGTGTGTGTGTGTGTGTGTGTGTGTGTGTGTGTGTGTGTGTGTGTGTGTGTGTGTGTGTGTGTTTGTATGTGTGTGTGTGTGTTTGTATGTGTGTGTGTGTGTGTGTGTGTGTGTGTGTGTGTGTGTGTGTGTGTGTGTGTGTGTGTGTGTGTGTGTGTGTGTGTGTATTCATGCGCGCGAGTATTTGTGAATACACTGCATCAGCTATAACGTGTACTCAAATGCCTTTAATTCTATTTATATATTAGTATCAGTTATTACCCCCCCCCCCCCCTCTCTCTCTCTCTCTCTCTCTCTCTCTCTCTCTCTCTCTCTCTCTCTCTCTCTCTCTCTCTCTCTCTCTCTCTCTTTCTCTATCTCTCTCTCTCTCTCTTTCTCTCTCTCTCTCTCCCTCAATATGTATCTCTCGATCTATCTCTATGAATCTATCAAGCTACCTCTCCATCTACTCTCCTCTGCATCGGCTCTCCTCTCATTCCCCCTGTCTATCGCCCCTCACCCTCCCACTTTCCCCTCCTTCTCCCTCTCTCACGGCCCGATTTACCATGGAAATGCACTACACACGAGACTCGGAGCCACAAGTGCAGGCGCGTGGGCACGGGGGAGGAGGAGAGGGGGGGGGGGAGGGGAAGTGGTAGGTGGACAGGGGAGGAGGTAGAGGGGAGGGGAAGAGGTGGGAGGGATGGGAAAGAGGTAGGAGGGGGGGAAGAGGTAGGAGGGGAGGGGAAGAGGTGGGAGGGGTGGGGAAGCGGCAGGAGGGGAGGGGAAGAGGTGGGAGGGATGGGGAAGAGGCAGGAGGGGTGGGGAAGAGGCACGGGAAGAGGAAGAGGATGGAGTGGAGGGTAAGAGGGGGGAGAATAAGGAGGGTGGTATGAAGCAAGACCACACTTGCGGTCGGGGCGGTGGAGGACAAGAGACAGAGGAGAGGGTGGGAGAGGAAGTGGGGGCGGGGAAACAGAAAGAAGAAAAGAATAATGGAAGGGAAGAACCGGAGAAGAGAATGGGGAAAAATCAAAGAACATGAAAGGGAAGGAAAGAGAATGAGGAAATAATAGGAAGAATGGAAGCGAAATGAAGGGAGAAAGATTGAGGAAAATATACGGGAAGGGAAAAGGAGGGAAAGAACGAGAAAGAGATTAAGGAAAATGGAAGGGGAGCAAAGAGGATGAACGAAAAAGAGGGGGAGATTTAAGATAATGGAGGGGAAAAGAAAAAAAAGAAGAAGAGAAATATAAACCAACACAGAAGCAAAATTTTCATCACGAAAAGAGGACACTTAGACTATTCCAAGCTCGAAGACAGGAAAAAATCACAAAGGACTGGAGAAAACATTGAAAAAGGCGAGAGAAAGAGACCGAATAAAAGTCGCCGGGGGGGAGGGGTTGGGAGGGGAGGAAGTAGTCTAGGGGGAGAGGGGGGAGAAGGGGAGGAAGAGGGGGACCATAGCGTGACGGATGAGTGAACATGAGAGCGCTGAGGCGGTAATGCAACTAATGACAGTGTGGTGACGAGTGAACCCATGAGAAAGGGGAGGGAGAGAGAGAGAGAGAGAGAGAGAGAGAGAGAGAGAGAGAGAGAGAGAGAGAGAGAGAGAGAGAGAGAGAGAGAGAGAGAGAGAGAGAGAGAGACACACACACACACACACACACACACACACACACACACACACAAACACACACACACAAACACACAAACACAAACACACACACACACACAAACACACACACACAGAGAGAGAGATAGAGAGAGAGAGAGAGAGAGAGAGAGAGAGAGAGAGAGAGAGAGAGAGAGAGACAGAGCGATCCAGGTAGATGAACCGTGACAGTAGAAAACAAAAGCAGCCAACCTTGATATCAAACCCTGTGTTCTTTATTCAGAAAAGAAAACGAGAGGACGTGATCAAGATATCTTTAATGTACAGGGGAATATGGATGAAAGATGGTAGATAAAGCGAAAAGAGAGAGGGGTAAAGAGGTTAGTAAATGTATTGTGCGTTTTATGATGAAAATGAACTTGAATATCCCTCCACGTCGGTCTCCCTTTTAGTAAAGGGTTTCCTTCTCGATTTTTTTCTGGTGTGTGTGTGTGTGTGTGTTTGTGTGTGTGTGTTTGTGTGTGTGTGTGTGTGTGTGTGTGTGTGTGTGTGTGTGTGTGTGTGTGTGTGTGTGTGTGTGTGTGTGTGTGTGTGTGTGTGTGTGTGTGTGTGTGTGTGAGGAGAGAGAGAGTGAGAGAAACATAAAGGAGGAATTGGAGAGAAAAAAAAAGAAGGAACGACAGTACACAAAGAGGCGACGGGATGACACAGCACTCTCTTTTGCATACACGTGTTGTGTCAAAGTTATACGTTCGTTTATATATATATATATATATATATACATATATATATATATATATATATATATATATATATATATATATATATATATGTATATATATATATATATATATATATATATATATATGTATATATATATATATATATATATATATATATATATATATATATATATATATACATATATATATACATATACATAAATATATATATATATATATATATATATATATATATATATATATATATATATATATATATATACATATATATATATATATATCTATATATATACATACATATATATATATATATATATATATATATATATATCTATATATATATATATAAAATTTAGAGAGGACTGATACAAAGACATGGGAAAAGAAGCGTTTCTTTTCTTTCTCCTTCACCTTAAATTCATCACTTATTCATGAACGAGGAACAAGGCACAGGCTCGTACATCACTCATGGAAATTGCATGTTAGTCGATAGTTTTCTCATGTCCTTATTTGCATGTCTGAATATTTGCATAAAGGTCTCCCTTTCATCATGGCATCTTGAAATTTTGCTTTGCATTTCAACCTCTGCAATGCAGCTCCCTTCGCCAACGATCATTATCAGTCATAAAAAAAAAAAAAAAAATGATGTTGGAATGATTATCATATCAAACTAATTGGAGTTTCCCTCTATTTTTCTGTTGTTTTTTAGGGAGAAACTGAAATATTTTGCTTGTAACAGTTCTGGCTCAGCTCCCGGTCCATTTTTGAAGTCTTTCTCCATTTTCTTAGTCTCCTCCTCTTCTGCATCACGTATTCATCTCTTGTTTTAATTCCTTACATTTTTATTCCTTTTATTCCTTTTTAAGAGGGGGGAGGGAAGGGGAATGACTTTTTAAAATTTGTTTATCGCCCCCCCCCCCCCTTCCACTTTATACCTAATCTCTCATATTCATTAAAATAGTGAAAAAAGAATACATAATATTTCGTCTTCAAGCCTTCTTGATAAATAGCCCCCCCCCCCCCCCTCCCTTTCCTCAGAGTCAAAGCTGAATATAAATATGCTAATTGTGGCACTCTCTTGCTCCCTTAGTCATCCTTGTGTCGTTGGAAGACCTGCCTGGTGTTAATGTTTTCGCCTTCGACTCAAAGGGAGATGAGAGATAGAGAGAATCTCTCTCTCTCTCTCTCTCTCTCTCTCTCTCTCTCTCTCTCTCTCTCTCTCTATCTATCTATCTATCTATCTATCTATCTATCTATCTTTCTCTCTCTCGCTCTCGCTCTCATCCTTCATCGTTTTCTTCTCTCTCCCTCTTGCCTTCCCTCCTCTGTATAATAGGTGGATACTTTTTGTTAAGCGTAATATGTGTTCGGTGTCAAGGAAGGCAGATATACTGGATACTTTCTTTACATAATTTTGAAAATAATCACTAATTATCTGAATGATATTTGGAATACTCTTCGTTTATTCTTCCTTTAATTTCTATATTAATCCACGGTGTCCGTACCGCGAAATGACAAAAGAAACAAAACTGAAGTCTAAGACGTGGGCAGGGACACGGACAGAGCTCTGAGTCTCTCATTCGGCCGCTATTTTCCCCTTAGATCACCCTCGGTTATACCCCCCCCCCTTAAGTCCTACACCCAACTCCATCCTACCTAAAGCACATACTCTCCTTACACTTAGAGTAACATCTACACCCCCCCCCCCCTTCCCTTCCTCTGCCCTCCCTTCTCCCCCCCATCTCTCTCTCTCTCTCTCTCTCTCTCTCTCTCTCTCTCTCTCTCTCTCTCTCTCTCTCTCTCTCTCTCCCTCTCTCTCTCTCTCTCTCTCTCTCTCCCTCTCTCTCTCTCTCTCTCTCTCTCTCTCTCTCTCTCTCCCTCTCTCTCTCTCTCTCTCTCTCTCTCTCTCTCTCTCTCTCTCTCTCCCTCTCTCTCTCTCTCTCTCTCTCTCTCTCTCTCTCCCTCTCTCTCTCTCTCTCTCTCTCTCTCTCTCTCTCTCTCTCTCTCTCTCTCTCTCTCTCCCTCTCTCTCTCTCTCTCTCTCTCTCTCTCTCTCTCCTCTCTCTCTCTCTCTCTCTCTCTCTCTCTCTCTCTCTCTCTCTCTCTCTCTCTCTCTCTCTCTCTCTCTCTCCCCCCTTTCTACCGCCAAGTTTCTGGCCAAATCGCTTTTCTTCCGAGATAATTTGCTCTGGACGAACTTGCGTAAGTTTATTTCGAGCATTTATGCACGCAAATATATACTTCTAAACATGTTGTGCACACACATGCACATGCCTGCACATCTAAAGACACACAAGATACACGTTCATAAAAGAAACATGGGTGTGCACGCGCGTACACACACACACGCACACACACATACATACAGTAATTCAAGATAACTATCTTCTCTCCATTAAACTGTTAGACTAATGAGTCTCACATGTAAATTCATCTCATGAAAAATTTAAATATTTTTTTGTACTCTCCTTTCCTATTACATTATGAAACAGCACCGAGTAAAAGAGAGACAAATGTTCAGGCTACGTGTTCTTAACAAAATTGATCTTTTTGTTAGAAATACTAGTTTAGCGTACAACATTTACGAAATTATGATTCATCAGGCACTTATGAAATGCTAGTTCAGCAGACATTTACAGAAAACTACTTCAGTAAGCAACTGATTACTGCAATACACTCAACAATACCCTCTTCATGCCATAGCAAAATGGTATAAAAATCTTCCCTTCCCATTCCGTAATAAAAGCATACGCGGGGCGCGACCTTCCCACCCGGATTGTAGTCTAAGATTTACTTCTCCAGCTTCCTGCACGCTTCCAGAGACGAGCAAACTTGGGAGATTCCGTCCCGCAGATGAAAGCCTAAATTATTGTGAACGTAGATGACTAACAGCACCGGGCGGCCCTGCTGATCATACAGAGAGCTCCACAATCGACGAAACTTCGACCAAACTTCGAGAATATTGCGAGGAATCCTGGCTCTGAGGGGCGCACTGATGGTGGGGTTAAGGGAGGGGGTAAGGTAGGGAAGGGGAGGGCTTTGGGGAAGGAGGGGACGGAATGGGAATGGGGGGAGGTAGGTACGGAGGGAGGGAGAGCGGTGGGAAAGGGGATAGGAAGAAGGGAGGCAGAGAAGAGGAAGAACTGCTCTCTCTCTCTCTCTCTCTCTCTCTCTCTCTCTCTCTCTCTCTCTCTCTCTCTCTCTCTCTCTCTCTCTCTCTCTCTCTCTCTCTCTCTGTGTGTGTGTGTGTGTGTGATGGGTGGGTAGTCTGATGGGTGGAAAGAGAGACAGCTGGGTATAAGGATTTAGGTAAAAAATAAGAGAATGATAAAAGAAAAAGATGGAGGAAAAACATTGAGAAAAGTAAAAAAATATATATATTAATGAAATAATAATAGTAATAAAAAATAATAATACAAATAACATCTAAAGATAAACAAGGGCAAGTACAAACAATCACTGAACCAACAGAAGAATCAAAGAAAAAAGAGAACAAGGAAATGTAACAAAAACGAACGAAAAGAAGAGGAAAATGAAGATGAGGAGGCGCGTGAAATGGAGGAAGGGGCGGACTAGAGGAGGGGGAGATAGGGGCTAAAGGGGGGGGGGGGGGTTATCCTGTATCTTGCACTGAAGATGCAACTCCCTTTCTTCGAGCCGAGGAAGATGCGGGAAGGAGCGGGGTCAGAGGGACAGAAAGAAGGAAGAAAGAAGGAGGAGGCCGGGGCGTTTAATTTTTCTTCTATTTTATTGACATTTTTATTTTACTTTCCTGTTCGTATAATTTAGTGAGGATATGATAATGTAACTTAGTGTGGATATGATTATGTAATATTCACGCTGTTGTTATTACTTCAATTGTAAAAAAAAATGTACCATTTGTATGTACAGCAATGTGGAAGGAGGGAGGGAGGGAGGGAGAGAGAGAGAGAGAGAGAGAGAGAGCGGAGGGAGGAAGGCCGACACAAAAGCAAACACACACAGGCAAGCATACTGAGACAGAAACAATATAGCGAGAAAGGGAGAGAGCAAGGCAGAGAAAGAGAAATAGGCAGAAAAGCAAACATACAAGCAGGCAGATAAACTAGACACACACGATAAGCTGAGATACGAAAGGGGAAAGAGAGAACAAGACAAAGAGAAACAGAAGCAGAGGTAAAATGAACAGAGTAAATTAGAACAGAGAATTGCGGCGTTTGCACACACACAGACTCTATACGTTCACTGTATACCACCATATCTACACGTTTCATGGATCTGTACCTCTCTGTCTATACACGTGCCCTGAGTGTGTGTTAGTATCTCTGTATAACACCCGTTGTCTTCAAGACCGTATTATCACGAAGTTGGGTATGCACGTACGTTCATATAATTATGGCAGCAGTACGTGTGTGTGTGTGGAAGTGTACGAGGTAATGAGTTGGTTGCTGGTGATGATGCCGTCGGTGGGCAGAGCCAGGGCAAGCAGGGAGACGCGAGAAGGGCAATATCTGGGATATGGGCGGTGTGAGGACAGCGTCGATGAGGGCGAACGCAGGATGCGGAGGAGGTTAATGAGGGAAGGCTGGGCAGAGAGCGAGATGGGGGAGACGAGGAATGATGATGATCATGGTACGAGGAGGATGAGGAAGGAGGAGGAAGGAGGAGGAGGCGGAGGAGGAAGAAGGAGAGGAAGGAGGAGAAGGAGGAGGAGGAGGAGGAGGAGGAGGAGGAGGAGGAGGAGGAGGAGGAGGAGGAGGAGGAGGAGGAGGAGGAAGAAGAAGAAGAAGAGTAGAATGAGAATGAGAGTGAGAAGGTGGAAGAGGAGGACGAAAAGGAGGCATTAGTGTCGGCGAAGGAGGAAGAGAAAGATATCAAAATGGAGTAAGAGAAAGAGATAGGAAAAAAGAGAATAGGAAGAGAAAGAAGAGAAGAGAGGGGGAAGAGAAAGAAGAGGAGAGAGGAAGCATAGGAAGAGAAGGAAGGAGAGAGAGGAAGAGGAGGAGGAAGATGTAGGAGTCAGAAGTGGACGAGGGACGGGAGTAACAGAGATAGGAGGGAGCGTAACGATGTGGAATGAAGATTGCCAGGGAAGATGATGAGAGGTGAGGAGAGGGATAAAGAGGGGGATGGGGGAGAGGGGGAGAGGCCGGAGGAAATCCAGGGAGTAATGAAAGCGAGTAATGGAAGATGCTGATGCGAGGCAATGTCGGTCGGACGAAAAAAGGGAGAAATATACAAAGAAATGGGGCGAGATGATTAAAAAGAAAATACATAACTGAGAAAAGAGAACTAGAAATGCAGATCAAAAGAACACAGAACCGCACTTGAACAACACAGAAGAACCGTATGTGAACAACGAAGAGAACAAAGAACAGCACACGGAAAGCATAATATAGAACCACACATAACCATAAAGATAAATAATGAATTGCACATCAAGAACAAGCATAAAAAAACACTCATGAACAACAATAAAAAAGAAGAAAAGAAAGAAAGAAAGATAAAAAAACATGAACAAACAATACACGTCGATACACAAAAGAAATAGAAGGAAACACAAGAAACAGACGAAGAAGAAGAGGGAAAAAAGAGAACAGAGAAGTCAGCAGGTTTGGATACCGGCTTCCAGTTGTAGGACCGTAGGTGGAATTAGTGAAACGAGAAAAAGAGATGCAATTAAAGACAGCTGGTCTGCGGGAGGTGAGGAATGCGGGAGACGTGCGGGTGAGGGCGTGGCTAGATAAGGAAATGGGGGGAAAAAAGGCTGAAATCAAGAAGGATTAAGATCAGCCACATTGTTAGACGAAAAGGAAAAGTGCACGAATCAATAACACACGTCACAGAATAAGATGCAAAATGCATAGCAACATTTTAGCAATTAATCCATTTGAGTTATAGACGAGGCGGCGCGGCTCCTATTACCATAAATATATGCATAAAAATATATTTGTATATTCAAGCAGGCAAGCAGCGTCTGGCTCACAGCTCTCGGCTTGCGATCGGCCCCCAACGCCCGCTATACTTCATGGGGTAATCGCCAAGGAAAATCGTTAGTTACGAAACACATATATATTACTGCTGCGAAGGATATGCTGCTGAACTGTGTATGATTACAGGACTTGCGGGGCCCCGGGATATGTGCATGTGTCATTACGCCCCTCTCTGTATAATTGTACTCAAACAACAAGGACGAAAAAAACACACAATATACTCTATTCGCTTACAAATTCCTGCCTTGTTATATGACTTCGGTGTGCATGTATTAAGACTGGCTTCTCCGCGGCACAATGGTGGCTGACTAGTAGTTCAAGTGCGTCCTGGCAGCTGGGACCTTCACTCCTAAGTGCGTCTGTGTGGGTGTGTATGTGTGTATGCGCGTGTGTGTTCGTGTGAGTGGACGTTGACCTGATATCGCTTTGGATAAAAAAGAAACAGATGAGATATAAGGATCAAATCGCCGTGGATAAGAGTGCCTCGATAAAAAGGATAATTGTTAAAGCTTACCTCCCACGAGGTATCTGAGTGGGTCTTCTGACAAGGAAATTATCATTTATCACTCCTGGAGGTAATTACAGCCTAAAAGCATCATAAAACGTTTCTAAATATAGACGCACAACAAATACGTAAACAAACACATAAATAAAGAATAAAAAGCCTTTAAAGGACGAAACCTACACAAGCAGTAAAAACAAACATACAAAAATTACACACACACATAAAAAAAAACTGGAAAAAAATACAGAAAAATCATACATCCATAAACACTCACACCCCTCCCTCCTCCCTGCTCCAACACACACATATAGTCCATAGCGTCTCGAGTTACCACGGCGGGTAAGGGAGCAGGTGCCAGCGCTGAATGAGAGTTGGCTGTTGTGCTGCAGATGAGAACTTCCACAGACCCACTCAGCACTACCGTCCCTGCCTGGGTCTAACTAGGTCGTTTCAGCTTCTCCAGACGCTTACGATGCCTCGCGAAGGAAAGAAATAATACGTAGCAGGTGTGGGTGAGTGCGTGCGTGTGTTCGTTCGTGTCTGTGTGTGTGTGGGGGGGGGGGGGGGGTGCGTGTATGTGTATGTGTATGGTGTATGTATGTGTGTGTGTGTGTGTGTGTGTGTGTGTGTGTGTGTGTGTGTGTGTGTGTGTGTGTGTGGTGTGTGTGTGTGTGGTGTGTGTGTGTGTGTGTGTGTGTGTGTGTGTGTGTGTGTGTGTGTGTGTGTGTGTGTGTGCAAGGGCGTGTTTTAGTGAACACCAGTTTCCTCTTTGTATTTCCTTATTCACTTTCCTTTATCTGCTTACTCCTCTCCTTGTGTTCTGTCCATTTTCTCTTATCAAAACCCACAAAGAGAAAAAAAAAAATACAAATACAAAATTCTCCATCCTCCTCACCAAAACTTATCCCCCCCCCCATTCTCCCACACCCACCCACCCTCTCATCCTCCCTCCCACGATAAAAAAAAAAAAAAAAAAAAAAAAAAAAAACGAGCCAAAATTTCGACGGAGTAAAAGCGAAATACACCCTAGGTTCGTTTATCTGCCGGAGGGATATTGAGGTGTCCGGCAGATGAAGTGGCAGGAGAAATACTAGCAGCGTTGTGTGAAGTGTGCCAGCTGGGGGTATAACGCATAGGACGGGAAATATAGATAAGATAAATCGAGCTCTTGAGTGTGCTTCTTGAAATACCGTTCCATGTGGGAGAGGAAAACTCCTTGTCCATATTATCATTATATTTCTGTTTGTATTAAATAGCGCGTGATAGATAATCACTTACAGAACGCTTATTTCATGAAGTGATTACAAATTTTGCATAGTCCATAGTAACTTGATGTCAAGGACAAATAATGAAATGTGGCGAAAAACACCGTGGATTTGTGCATACGCGCTTACGAGAGGACACCGTCAGTCTGGCATTCTTCCAACTCGAAATTCATGCGTATGCAAATCAGTTTCGCTGATTACAAATGCCTTTCAGATGTTTTTGATATACTCTGTGTGTGCGTGTGTAAGCTGATGTTGATCCGTATGTGTTCGTGTGCGCGTGTCCATGTGCAATTGTTTATGTGTGTGTGCGTGAGTGTGTACGCGTGTGTGTGTATAGAAGTATGTGTGTCTGAGGGAGAGGAAGAGAGAGAGAGAGAGAGAGAGAGAGAGAGAGAGAGAGAGAGAGAGAGAGAGTGAGTGAGTGTGTGTGTGTGTGTGTGTGTGTGTGTGTGTGTGTGTGTGTGTGTGTGTATGTGGGGCGTGGGTTTGCTCGTTTATATGTGTATGTGTGTACATGCACATAGTCTACGTTCAAGCAAAGAGGCGTGCCTGCATGAAGATCAACCATGCATTAGAGGACGTACATGTTCATGAATACTTAAAAACGCATATCTTTTATACAACACAGCATCCTCTACAGACGAATCTTCCCCTTAAATATCAATCCTTCCCTCACAGACGCATCTTTCCCTCACAGAGAAATCCTTCCATTACATAAGAAACCTTCTTTTAAAGTGGCATCCTTTCCTCACAAACGAATCCTTTCCTTAAATATTAATCCTTCCCTTTCATAATAATCATTTCCTTACAGACAGTGTTTTCCCTCAAACACACATCCTTCCCTCACAGCCAAATCCTTCCCTTACAGACAAATCCTTCCCTTACAGACGCATCCTTTCCTTACAGCCAAATCCTTCCCTTACAGACGCATCCTTTCCTTACAGCAAAATCCTTCCCTTGCAGACGCATCCTTTCCTTACATTCAAATCCTTCCCTTACAGACGCATCCTTTCCTTACAGCCAAATCCTTCCCTTACAGACGAATCCTTTCCTCACATCCAATCCTTCCCACTTTCAACATTTCAAACGTCAATTCATCAAGGTAGACTGGTAGACGGCTCCTCCAGCAACAGGCAGCGCAGACGGCGTGGTGATGATGCAAGACAAATATCGTAATAAAAGACCAATAAAAAGGGGTGTGGATGGAAGACTTTGATGGAAGACGTGGATCATCCTCTTGGAACAATCCGCGTCGGAACTTCGAGTGGAAAGGCAGCTGTAGGAGATTTTAAGTTCCTTGTCTGTATTTTTTTTTTTTTTTTTTTTTTTTTTTTTTTTTTTTTTTGGATTGGTTAGTTTTTTTGTCTGTTTGTCTTTTGGTTTCTCTGTTTGGCTGTTTCCGTGTGTTTCTCTTTCATTTTTTTTATCTTTCTCTTTGATCTTTTCTTTCTCTCTTGCTTTCTTTCCTTTCTCTCTCTCTCTCTCTCTCTCTCTCTCTCTCTCTCTCTCTCTCTCACTCTCTCTCTCTCTCTCTCTCTCTCTCTCTCTCTCTCTCTCTCTCTCTCTCCATCTCTTTCACTCTTTCTCTTTCTCTCTCTCTCTCTCTCTCTCTTTCTCTCTCTCTCTCTCTCTCTCTCTCTCTCTCTCTCTCTCTCTCTCTCTCTCTCTCTCTCTCTTTAAATTGAAATACAAAAACACAGCAACACTGTAGGAAATACAGAACATAAAATGGGAATAATCGGGCAACGACCAAGGGAACGGACCACTAAAATTGAAGGAAACGGGAATAGAGGAACAAAAAAAAAAAAAAATAAAAAAAATAAAAATAAAGAATAGAAAAAAAAAGAATGAATATTAATACGTATACACTTTCTGATAGAAACACTTCGTTGCTTATATTTCAAATCAGATAAATGAAAGACAAGTGAAGACTGAGTGAAGTCAATTGTCTTCATGTGTCTCTTTTTTGTCTAAACTATTCGTATTATTTGATTTTATTATTTTATCATTATCACTATCATAAATATTTTTTCACCATCATTATCATTATTAGTATTATTATTATCATTACTATTATTATCATTATCATTATCATTATCATTTTCATTATCACCATCATTGCCATCATTACTACTATCGTTATGATCCCTATTGTTTTCATTATTATCATCCTTATCATCATTATTACCGTTATCATTATTATCACTTTTATTATAATTTTCATTATAATTATCAATAATATCATTATCACTAATTTTATATCATTATTAGTATCATTATCAATGTAAAATTATTGCTATCATTATTATTTTACTTCCATTATCATTATTCTTTTATTTTCACTATTATTATCATTATAGTTTTTTCATCAATATCATCATCATCAATAGTATAATTATTATCATCATCATCATCATTATTATTATTATTTTAATTATTATATTTACTGTCATTATTATCATTATCAATATCATTATTATTATTATTGTCATCATTATTATTACTATTATTATCATTATCACTGATATTATTATCACAATCATCCATATTATCACTGTTACTATTACTATTATTATTATCTATATTATTATTATTACTATTATTACCATTATTTTTGTTATCATCATAATTGTTATTGTAATTATCCTCATTATCCTTTCCTTCATTATTATCATAATAATCCTTATCAACCCAACTATCATCATTAATAACATTTTTTTCTGTCGGTCTCTTGATAACTGGAGTCACGCTGAAACCTACGGCCAACAGTTGCCTTTTATTCTATTCTCATCCTTTTTGTTTAAGTCTGGCCTTGGATTATATGTTACCTTTCTTTAAAATGCATGAGCTCGGCGTTCAATAGGGAATTTCTAAAGATTCCCATGCCGAGATAAAATGAAAATCTGATATTGTGATCTACATAAAATCTGTCCATCCACCCATACATTCCCTTTGTTCGTGGAGGCTTTCGCAGTGTTTCACAAACTTTCAGTCCTAACGAACTTGGTGAGAGAGCGAGAGAAAGAGAGATAAAGAGTGGAGAGAGAAGGAGAGAGATGAAGAGAGAAAGAAAACGAATCTCTAGATCGATGAAATCCTCGACCGTGTAATGAACGTGACATTGAGAAATAATGGAATGGAGAATTTCCAAAATCATTACTACATACGAAGCGCCACACGCTTCGGGAAAAAAGAAATACGAAATGAACGAAAGTAAAAACGCAGGAGGACGAAAATCAGTGGGAAAAGGGAGGATGCTCGCGTTGTCTATCCGCCCTCCCCTCCCCTCCCTCCTACTACCCTACCCTCCCTACCCCCTTCCCGTTCTCCTCCTCTAACCCGCTCTCTTCCTCCGCCCCCGGTGCTCCCCCCCCCCTTTCCCCGTCCCTACTACCCTTCCCTCCCTTCCCTTCCCCCCTCCCTCCGTCCCTCTCCCCTCTCCCTCCTTCCGTCCGTCCCTCCCTCCTTCTTCGCCACACCCTCGTTCTCCATCTCAGCCCTACCTCCGTCCGCGGTTTCCCATTTTCAGTGGTAAAACTGCCTTGGGCTCTCCTCCTCGTGACCATTAAACTTGTTTGTACCAGGGGACTAATACTCTTTACATTTACATGGGAAACTTAGAAGCACTTGCTTGTTCCCGTCTGAGGATGGTTGAGATATGCAAGGCCGCAATTTGCTTCCAGGAAACGAGGAACCCTAAAAGCATTGTGGGATAGCATGTTGCTTTTTCCAGTTTGAATAGAAAGAAAGGAGAAGAAGAAGAAGAATGAGATGGGAAAAAAAGAGAAAGACGGAAGAGGTAAAAAGAACGAATCTCCAAGAAGGATTCTCTCTCTCATCCCTCCAACGGCGGTAAAGCTAATCCAATCCGAGGAAGCATAATTATAACTCGAGACCGCCGCCCTCTTACGTAATGCTTTCCCCGTAAACCCGATTTTTCTCCCTGATTTCTTCAAGGACCCCCCCCCCCCCTTAAGAGGACCCCCAAGAGATAAAAACACCTTAAGCACAGACAGTGTAATTGGGAGGTGCGTACACAAATTTAACCATCTCACACCTGCACGCCTAAATGATATTCATTACACCACATACACTCGTAAACCGTTCGGCCGTAAAAGCTTTTAAAACCCACCCCTACACTGTGTGCGCCACTGCCCCTTCTAGACAAAATGAAAGGCTTGCCAATTCCGACTAAAGTACCTGCCAACAATAAAACAGTAAACAGATTACTTCCCTTGAGACGTCGGACCTGTATGGAGGGAAGGGGAGGGGTGGGGAGGAGGAGGAGGAGCAGGAGGCTGTGCGAGTGTCCACGCCTATTTAGTAGGGGATGAGGGGGGAGGTAAGGGAAGGTAGGCCTATTTACAGCGGGGGGGAAGGGACAGAATATGGTCCGGTCATAGGCTGTGAGGCGTAGGGATTCTGTGGATCTAGGGGAGGGGACGGGAAGGGAGAGAGAGGGAAGAGGGGAGAGGGGAGAATAAATATGGCAGAGCAGAGGGGAGAAAAGGGAGAGGCGATGATTTAGAGAAAAAGGGGAGGGGGCTTTTGGGTCTAAGGATGAGGTGGCTGGAAGGAGATGGTGAGGAACGTTAAGTGCGAGGAACCTGAGGAAGAAAGGGGGAGGAGAAAGAGAGAGAGAGAGAGAGAGAGTGTGTGTGTGTGTGTGTGTGTGTGTGTGTGTGTGTGTGCGTGTGCGTGTGCGTGTGCGTGTGCGTGTGCGTGTGCGTGTGCATGTGCGTGTGCGTATGCGTGTGTATGCGTGTGCGTGTGCGTGTGCGTGTGCGTGTGCGTGTGCGTGTGCGAGTGCGTGTGCGTATGCGTGGTAGTGTGCGTGTGTGCGTATACGTGTGTATGTGAGTTTACCCCCTAAGTAAGGATGTGAATGTGAATATAAGAGTGTGCGAGTGTGTGCGCGCGTGCGTAAGTGCCTTGAGAAGGAGTAGGAGGGGGGGGGGGGGGGGTGATGGAAGGTAGGGTGAGGGAGAATGGACGGAGAATAACGTGGCAAGGGAGACTCTTTCTTTTAGAGGAAGGGGAAGCAGACGAAACCAATCTTGTATTAGTGCGGCGAATGGGCTACACAAATATTGGAAGAGGGACAGGTGATGTACGCGGAGATAGGGAAAACGTCGTTAGTTGTAATTCTATTCGTTCTACCTAAACGGAGCAGGTAGCTAAGGGGATGGGAAGGGAGAAAGAAAGGGGGAAAAAAATGTGGAAAATTACGCGCAGAAATTGTGAAAAAAAGTTAGGACTCGCTTTCTGGAAAATGAAGATTTGTATCCGGTGGCAGAGCGAAAAGACGGAATCAGGCGAAGGATAAAGAAGGTGGAAATGTATAGAGAAAAGTCTACAGAGACAGGGAGAAAAAGAGACACAGAATAAACAGAGATATAAGAGGAACAAATGGAAGGGACAAATGGAGATGAAAAAGAGAGAGGGACTAAAAACGAAAATAGAGAGAAAAATAGAGATAGGAGTGGAGACAGAAAGAAAAAGAGAGAGAGAGAGAGAGAGAGAGAGAGAGAGAGAGAGAGAGAGAGAGAGAGAGAGAGAGAGAGAGAGAGAGAGAGAGAGAGAGAGAGAGACAGACAGAGACAGAGACAGAGAGAGACAGACAGACAAACAGACAGAAACAAAAAAGAAGAAACGAACATTCGATAAAAGAGAAAACAAACGAACGAATAGGTAGAGGAAAACAGATAAAAGAGGAAATTCTCAGAAATGGGAGAAGCAGAGAAATGCACAGCGGAAGCGTTGGACCTGAAGAGGACCAAACAAAGGGGGCAGATGGCGAAGAGAAAAAAATCAGAAATTCCGAAGGGGGGAAGGGAAGAGAAGAATAAAGGAGAGGAAGGGAATGGAAAGAGAAAATGACTAAAGGGGAAAGAGATAAAGTAACAGAGGGAGAGGACTGATTCCTTGTGGATTCTTGCACAAAGGAAAACGGAACAGAGGAGACAAAGGGAAAAAGTTAGAGAAAGACAAAAGGGAGAGAGAGAGAGAGAGAGAGAGAGAGAGAGAGAGAGAGAGAGAGAGAGAGAGAGAGAGAGAGAGAGAGAGAGAGAGAGAGAGAGAGAGAGAGAGAGAGAGAGAGAGAGAGAGAGAGAGAGAGAGAGAGAGAGAGAGAGAGAGAGAGAGAGAGAGAGAGATGGACAAAAGGAAATACAATAACAAGGTAGTACAAGAAAAGCAATAGACTAGGAAATGATAAAAGGAAAAAGATTTGTATTCTGGAGAGATGCAAAAGAAAGAAAAAAACATTAAGGAATAACGGATTTATAAATAAGGAAAGTAACGAAAAGATACAAGAAAAAAAATCAGTTAAGGAAACAGCAAAAAAACAAAAACGAAAATCCACAAAAACAGAAGATGGAAAGCTCACAGAAAGAAAAAATAGAAACAAGAAAGAAAAAAAATGTCAAACTCATAAAACAGACACAAAAAGAAAGAGGGAAAGACGAAACGAAAGCATGCGGAAGCGAAGAGGGAAGAGAGGAAGAGTAAATATGAGGGAGGAAGGAGTAGAGTGGTGAAAGGGGGCGAGGGATAGAAGACGTCGCAAGAAGAGGGGAAGGAAAATGAGGTTAGAAAGGGGGAGGAATAAAGGGTAAGAGAGGGGAAACAGCAGATAGAAGTGGTGTTAGTATCCATGTAAAGAGAGAGGGAGAAAAGGAGAAAAGATGATAAGGATAAATAGGAGGAAAGGGGAGATGCAAGAGTAAGAGTTGTAGAAGTAGGGAGAGAGAGGAAGGAGGAGAGATAGAGAGACGAGGAAGGAAAGGAAGAATGGAAGAGGTCTTGAGGTACTAAGTGTGGGGGGGGGGGTGAAAGGGGTTAGAAGGGTTAAGGGATGAAGATAGAAGTACGATAGCAAGAAGAGTAGAGGGTGTAGAGGAAGAAAGGAATTAGACAGGGGAGAGGGAAGGGGAGAGGGAGAGGGAGAGAAGAGAGCTCGTGGTGTACTACAAAAGAAAAGGATTTAGATAAATACAGTCCCCCTTTTTTCCAGGCCGGGGTTAAAAGGGTTCCGTTGCTGCAGATTTTATGATGAGTTCGTCAGGAGGAGAGAAAGGGCAGAGGGAGATAAAGGAGACGTGAGAATGCGGGCGGAAAGAGTGATTTTGGAGATCCGCGGCGGAAAATGGACGTAGAAGAAGAGAAAGGGAGAGAAGAAAAGAAAGGGGGGGAAGGGGGTGGAGATGGAGGGAGGGGTGGAGGTAGAGAGGGAGGGGGAATGGGGAGGAGAAGGGAGAGAGGAGAAAAATAGAAGGAAGAGGGAAGACCCTTATGGAGAGGAGAAGGTGAGAGGGCGGATAAAAGAGAAATAATAAGTAAGGAAAGGCTGAAGACAGGGGGAGGTAGAGAATAAAGAAAACATATTAAGAAAGGTTAAAAAGAGAGAGGCGAGGAGAAAAGGGAAGGGAAAGGGATGCGGAGATGAAATGATGGAAGAGTAAAAGGGAGGGCGAGGGGAAAAGAGAAATAATCCAGGCAAAGACAGCGATGAGGGGAAAACAAAGAGGGAGGGAAGGAGGGAGGAGAGGGGAAGGAGGTAATGACAACGATTGCTTTGTAAAATAGTCTACGGGAAAACATATGGTATTTCTAACTAACTGAATACGTGAAACCATGTAAAAGATGAATAGGCATTCAAAAATGGATTCTTTTTCTCTTGCAAATATACGGAAAAATCAACGGGAGCTAAACAATCTACAAGGCAAAGAGAAAAGTGGACGTAAAAAGAACGAAAGGAGAAAGGAAAAGTATGCGAAATTGGAAAAAAAAGACAACAACCCATGTCTCCCCCCCCCCCCCAACAAACCCCATCCATTACCCCCGCCCCCCCAAAAAAAAGTTGAGTCTGGCGTCGGAGAAAGAGGTAGAGGCGAAGGTGATGACGGAGGTAAATGACAAGGAGAGGTGTTATATAACGATGAGAGGACCGGCGACGCCACGGGCCGAGCATAACGCGTGAGATGCGCTCGTGAACAGCCGCCAGGGATAGCTCCAATATAGGGGCGATGGGGCCGGGATGACGTATTTAATATTCTCATAGAGGGCAGCACCATCAAGGAGGCGTTCTTGGAAGAGAGGGGAAGGGGGGGGGGGGGAGGGGCAAGGGAGGTGGTAAAGGGGAAAGGGGATATGAAGGAGGGGGTTAAGGGGGAGGGGAACGAGAGATGGATATGCTGCAAGGGGGGTTAGGGAACGAGGGAGGGGGTAGGGAACGAGGGAGGGGGTAGGGAACGAGGGAGGAGGTAAGGGGGAAGGCGGAGGGGTAATAGGGTGAGGGAGAAGAAAACGTGGGAAGGGGTAAGGGGGAAGGGGAACGAGGGAGGAGGCTGAGGGAGAAGGGGAAAGGGTGAGGGGTTAAGAGAATAAGAGGAACGAGGGAGGGGGGGTGTAATGAGGGGAAAGTGTGTAGAAAAGGTTAGATAAATATAGTGAGAGAGAAAGGGAGAGTGAGAGAGGGCTGGGGGTGAAGTGGGGTTCAGAGAGCAAATGGGTAATATTTTTTCCCTAGCTTTCTCTCTTAAAAAAAAAAAAAATCATAATCAATTTTTGTTTGCGTGCACCTTCAACATAAATAGTGAACTATAAACATGACCATCTGCATAAAAAAACATAAAAATAATAATAATAAAGTGCATATCATTCCTAAATGACATCTTCCAAGGACGATTATCTGTCCGGCGTCGGTGAGGCATCCACCCACCTTGCACCCTTCTCATGTTGATTAGCAACAAAATCAACAAAACCACAACAGAGACGCAACCCTCAGTTCATCAACCATTGTCCTATTTGTTATTCTAATCCAGAAATTGTAAATATCCATAAATGTTACGGAAAATCACCCCTGATTTAGCATGCCGACTTGTCCGAGCCGAAAACACAGCGTTCTCTAAATGCTGTAGTGAAGAGCATAAAAGATTATTATTGTTATTTTCTTTTTTCTTTTTTGTCTGAATATATCTTTAGCTTGAAGGAGGTAAAGCATTTTTCATATTTATTTTGGTTTTATTTTATATTATATTAAATAATAATAACAATAAGGATGAAGACGATGATAATAATAACGAAAATAAGTAGGTGTGATGATAATAACAATTATAATAAAGATGAAAATAATAATTATAATAATAACAATAATGATAAAAATGATGATAATAACAATAACAATAGTAATAATAATAATAATAATAATAATAATAATAATAATAATAATAATAATAATAATAATAATAATAATAACAATCATAGTAATAATAATAATAATGAAATAATAATGATAATTATAATAATAACAACATCTACAACAATAGTCATAATAATAATAATATTGATAAAAATAGTAGTAATAATAATAGCAATAATAATAATAATAATAATAATAATAATAATAATAGTAACAACAACAACAACATTAATAATAATTAGAGGAACAAGAAGAACAACGATAATAAAAAAACAATGATAATAAACAAGAAGAAGAACAACAACATCAACAACAACAACAGTAACAACAACTACTAATAATAATACTCCTGCTACACCTACACCAACAACAATTATAATAATAACAAAACAACAATATCTAAGAATAAGAATGAAAAGAAAAGGAACAAAATTCAAAGAATAATAGCAACGCAACACGTAAAGAATTCAAACAATGTAAAATTCCAGAGAGGAAGACAAACTTCGTCCAGGCTTCGCAGCAGCACACGCGAAGAGAAAATAGCATTGCTTATCAAGGCTTTTGTATATTTCCTGGCAAAAACCAGAGACAATGCGGCAGCGGACCCAGCTGGGCTAGCTCACCACCTGCCGCTGAAATTCCACCAAACATTTGCAAGTAAATCATATATTGATGCGGGATATGACGTTGCGCCACACGGTCGTTTCACTCGCTCTCTCTTTCGCTCTTGCTTTTTCGCTCTCTCGCTCTCTCTCTCTTTCTCTCTCTCTCTCTCTCTCTCTCTCTCTCTCTCTCTCTCTCTCTCTCTCTCTCTCTCTCTCTCTCTCTCTCTCTCTCTCTCTCTCGCTCTCTCTCTCTCTCTCTCTCTCTCTCTCTCTCTCTCTCTCTCTCTCTCTCTCTCTCTCTCTCTCTCTCTCTCTCTCTCTCTCTCTCGCTCTCTCTGTCTCTCTCTCTCTCTCTCTCTCTCTCTCTCTCTCTCTCTCGCTCTCGCTCTCGCTCTCTCTCTCTCTCTGTTCCCTCTCTCTCTCTCCACCCCTCTCTCAATGTTCCCTCTCTCTCTCTCCACCCCTCTCCTCAATTTGTCTCCCTCTCACCTTACCTCCTCCCTCCCTTTCTAGGCTTGCTTCCTTTCCCATGCCGTCCCATGTTCCCTCCCTCCATCCCTACCTCCTATCCTCTCTCTCAATTTCTCCTCTCTCCATCCTGACTTCTATCACACCTCCTCCTTCACTCCCTCCCTACCTCCCCTCCTCCACCTCTTCCCTCCTTCTTTCACTCCTCCTCTCCCTCCCCAACCCTTCGAGCTCCCCCCCCCCCCCTTTCTTTTTTTCTCAATACCCACTTCCTCTTCTTCCTCCCCTTTCTTCTTCCCTCCCTCTCCACATCCCTGCCTCCCACCCCAACTGACTCCCCTTTACTTCCCTATTACCCTTCCTCTCCCCCCCTCTCTTCCCTCCCTATCCACCTCCTCCTCTTTCTCCCCGACCCTTGTTGTCCTACTCTCATCTCTTCCACCATCCCACTCTGCCTCCCACCCCAGCAGGCACCCCCTCCTCCCAAACTCCCCCCTACCCCCCCCCCCCCCCCAACCCACCTCCTCTCTCTCCCCAACCCTTCCTGTCCCGTTCCCCTCCCTCCCAACCCTACTGACGCCCCCTCCCCTCCACCTACCCTGCCGCTCACCCCAACTAGCTCCCCCCCCAGCCCTCCTACCCACCCACTCACCCCAACTAGCTCCCCCTCCCGCCCTCCTACCCACCCACTCACCCCAACTAGCTCCCCCTCCCGCCCTCCTACCCACCCACTCACCCCAACTAGCTCCCCCTCCCGTCCTCCTACCCACCCACTCACCCCAACCGGCTCCCCCTCTCCCCTCTCCCCTCCCCCCTCCCCCCTCCCACCCACCCAACTGGCTCCGAAATTCCTTTATCACATTACTCTCCCTGGCAGCCTCACCGACGCCGGACAGATAATCGTCCTTGCACGTATGACGTTCGTTAACAAACGCACTAATTAGTCCCGGCGGATAAACAGAAAAAACAAAAACAGAAATTACCTGGAGATTTGGAGTTAAATTGTTATCGTGATCATACGAATGCCCTGATTATCCGACAGAAAATGGTGACCGAATTTGGGCATCTCGTCTGAAGATGATGCTGATCCCAAAATATCATATGTGCAGATAAGATCATTGAACTACATATTACACATGTGTGTATCCATATGTACACACAAACACACACACACACACACACATATATATTTACATACATATATACATATACATATATACATATCTATCAATCTATCTATACACACACTATACACACACACACGTATACACACACACACACGTACACACACATACACACACACACACACACACACACACACACACACACACACACACACACACACACATGAATGTGTGTATGAATGTATGTATGTATGTCTATATATGCATATATATATATATATATATATATATATATATATATATATATATATATGCATATATATATATATATATATATATATATATATATGCATATATATATATATATATATATATATATATATATATATATATATATATATATATATATATATATATATATATGCATATATATGCATATAAACACACATATATATATATATATATATATATATATATATATATATATATATATATATAAATATATATATACATATATATATATATATATATATATATATATATATATATATGTATATATATATATATTTATTTATAAATGTGTGTGTGTGTGTGTGTGTGTGTGTGTGTGTGTGTGTGTGTGTGTGCGTGTGTGTGTGCGTGTGTGTGTGCGTGTGCGTGTGCGTGTGCGTGTGCGTGTGCTTGTGCATGCGTGTGCATGCGTGTGCGTGCGTGTGAGTGCGTGTGTGCTCGTGTGTCTGTGTGTGTGTGTGTGTGTGTGTGTGTGTGTGTGTGTGTGTGTGTGTGTGTGCATGTGAGCGTGCGTGCGTGCGTGCGTGTGTGCTTGTATATTTTAGCTTGTATTCCAACATTTAATGTTGATATGCCCTCATAAAAATATTCTGACGCGCTCACATTTACAGCCACACACACACACCTGTAACTGTGCTTGCTTGCATGTATTTGTACGTGAAAAAGAGGCTCGTATGTCAGAGAAGATTAAAGGGATAATCCATTCATCTATCTCTCCATCAAAGAATAATATATTTTCGAAACATTTATTTATCACCACATTATCTTTATTCATCAGTTCCTTTTGTCTAAGTCAAACACAAAGATAATTTCTTCGGGGATTGCATGTGTACACACAAGCCTCGCAGACAATAAACAGAAACAAACAATAAAACAAAACAGAGGCAAAAAAATCTCAAGACAAGAGATCGAACCAAAGAGAAATTTTCAAAATTCTAAACGCAAGGGATCGAATCCTTCTTAGCTCGAAGCCGGTATCACGAAGAACCCCCTGGCCTTTGAGAAATGTCTGTGCACAATACAGTCCCTTTACAGCCACTTCTTCACTCCGTTCGTTGTCCACTATTTATGTTACGGCTGTGTTGGCAGCAAGATTCGACAGCAATATTTTATGCAAATCTACCTTTCAGCTTGACAGGACGGGAACTATGCATTTAATTATCGTCCGCATGTAAAGTTAACAGGACGTAAAGTTTATCATCATAATCATTATTCACCTTCGCATCCAATCTTGTCTGTTAACACATCATGACTGCTATTGTTAATAATCGTTCTATCTTTTATTGATATATTTTTTTTTCACCTCTCTTTCCCTCAAATCTTAAATACACCTTTGTTTTCAACTCTGTATAACTATCTCTCTTATATACACCCACGTTTTATTTTCCTCCTAAACTAATGCATACTCTCTGATTAACAGCCTTGAGAATTATCTACGTCTTTTTCTCTTTTCTTTCTTTACTAAGACCATGAATCAGTAAAAGCATCATGAGGTACAAACTCTTCTTTACAGTGCCGACTAATTGTGTTTTCGCGAAGCCCCTTTAACTTCCTCCACAAACCTATCGTAATCGTGTTGTCAGCTTCATGACAAGCAAAGATCTTTTAACTGATTTTATTTCTCCCATTGCATTCCGTTTGGCTGAACATTTAAACGCAGACGAAAGAATGGACGTTTATTTACGCATGTAAATATATACTTGTTCGTATACTTTAAGTCCTTTTTCCCCATTTGGATAAATCTCCAACCACTTATCTAACGTGTAAACATTCTCCACTACAAAAAAAAGAGAGAGGAAAAAAAGAAAGAAAGCAAGAAAAAATGTTTCCCAAAAACCCTCCGCATTCCCTTCTTTCAACTCTTCAGACGTCTCAAGAAAGTTTTGGCTTCCCCTTCCACCGGCTCCTCCTCCACCTCGCTCCTCCTCCCACCCACCCAGCCGCCTAAGACGAGCCACCTATCTTTTAAGCTCCGGCAGTTAGAGAAGCCTTTTAAGATCTTGCCTGAGACCAAAAATAACTCATGGTGAGCATAAAAGCCACACGTAAGTATACAGGTCGTAGCGTGAATACAAAGGGCAAGCTGTCTGTATCAAGACGGGGTCTTCCATTAAAGGGAGCCGCCCCTTGAAAAAAGAATTAGCTGGCATCCCAAACGCAAGACCGAATTGGACCTCGAGGCAGCGGGACCTCCAGACGGATACGTGTGCGACCGAGATGCAAGTGCAATGGGAATAAACTCGTCACATGCGATATACATGAACGGATTAAAAGGGTCGACACGAAACACCTGGGCTGCTCGGACATATTGACCATGGGCGTTTGAGGTGTAAGCGCCAGAGGAGGGGGGGGGGGTAACTTCCCCCACTGACCATGTAGAATGAGCCTCATGACTTGTATTATGCAGACAGTAGATCTTATCGCGCACACTTCATATAAAAGAAGTGCCCTCAATCACACTTCCCTCTTCCATGGCACAACCATTTAGAGTTATTCCAGCCCACTCTCAGCATTGCGGCCCCCGACACACTCGGGAATGCAGCACGAAGGTCACCTACAGCACATTTCATGCTTAGAAAAGCCATCCCGTGTACGTGGCGCAAATAGTATAAATCTAAGCCCGCTCCTAGCTCGCGCGCCCACGTTCAACCGAATTCGACTGAGCACAACCGTGTGAATACAAATAAGCCTTAATTTTTGCACTTCAGGAGTTTATACCCTGTAAGCCTCAAAGACCGTAAAATAAACTTTGGGTAAGTTTTATCATGTAAGCTAAGGACGGAGAACCACCTAATACGGTCATTTACAGTCCGGGGCGCAAGGGCTGCTAGGGTGGAGATCCGCATGTAGACTCACCGCGACCAGCACGGGAGCTCCTTACATGGTCCCGCTGCACCTACCACTTGCTGCTCATACTGCGGCCGCTGCAGCTCTTGCCGGCGCTGCTGCTGCTCCTGCTGTTATTGCTGCTACTGGTCAGCCTCGGACTTGGCACTGCAGCTGGGGCTTTTGCATCCGGTGTCCTGCCGGCGTTATGCCACTTGGCTCGAGGTTAAGTTTTTCCTTCTCAGCGTCCCCGCCGCCCCCTCACCCTTTCCCAACTCGAACTTTTTTTATTTATTTTTTCTTTTCACTCCGTTTCGACTCCACATCCCCTTCTTCGGTGTTTGAGGACGGGGGAACATTTTTTTTTTTTTTTTTTGACTCAAAAGATTATTAAACAAATATAAACAAATAATTATCATAATCATCATAATGACAACCAAATATAAAACTTAATAGCCCTCGCCCCCCAAAAAAAGTAAAATAAAATACAACGAAAGGGAAAAACTGAGAAAGAGAAAAGGGATAGCACAATTTCGACAGCCCCCTACTCCCTGACCCCCCTCCCCCCTCCCTCACCCGTTGCCCTTCAACAGCAGTCCCAGCAACCGACTCTGATCCTCATCAACGACAGGCCCGGACGCTGGATGCTGCCACGCATCCTTCGGCCCTGCAGAGAGAGAGGGAGGAGGCGGAGGGGGAGGGAGGAAGGGAGGGAGGGAGGGAGGGAAAGAGAGGGAGGGAGGGAGGGAGAGAGGGGGAGGGAGAGAGGGGAGGGAGGGAGGGAGGGGGAGGGAGGAAGGGAGGGAGGGAGGGAGGGAAAGAGAGAGAGGGAGGAAGCGGAGGGGGAGGGAGGAAGGGAGGGAGGGAAAGAGAGGGAGGGAGGGAGAGAGGGGAGGGGAGGGAGAGAGGGGGAGAGAGAGAGAGAGAGAGAGAGAGAGAGAGAGAGAGAGAGAGAGAGAGAGAGAGAGAGAGAGAGAGAGAGAGAGAGAGAGAGAGAGAGCGTCCTGTCTCAGCATCTATTCTCATGGTTTCTCATAAAAAGAAAAAGAAAATAATGAAATCCTCATCATCCTCTTCAAAGTAATAATAATAGCATAAAGATGATGATAATACTGATAGTATTACTAATAGTAATAATAATAATGATAATAATAACGCGGGTAATAATAACAATAACAATAATAACAATATTTTTTTTTTAAATATAATACTAAAATACATTAACAGTATCATTTATCCAATCCTCGCCATCCATATCATTATCAATATTATCCTCGGCATCATCAGTCGCGATCATCATCATTGCAATTATACTAAAGCAAATAAAAATAATTACCAATTTTATAAAAAAAAACAAAAAAAACTAGATTCTTATCTTTTAGACATCCGGCAACAGCGAGAAATAAAAATTGACTAGCAACATGCGTGTCAATTATCATCTCACGAAGATCATAGTTTATTTACCCGAAATGTTTAGGGCATTATTATAAATTATCGTTGTTATTATTGTCCTTATCACATCTTCTGGATTATTCAGGTTATAAGGCTTAATGCTGGTCTTTCTAAAGTCTGCCTGTTTACCTTCTTCTCTGCATGTGCAAGGGTCATTCAGTTGATAAGTCAGTTAATTTACCCAGACTGTCAGTTAATCAGAGATTCTATTAATCTGGCAGATATTTGCGTTTGGTTCATTTGTTTGAATGTTCATCGGTCTGGTTACTTGCCTGGCCTCCCCCCCTCCCCCCCTGCTTGCTTGAATCCCGCCTGCTTACTTACTTCCCTGCTTCGACCTCCATTCCTTATGACACTAAATCTCTTTCTTTTTCTCTGTCTCTAGGCCTGCTTCCTTCCTACTTGAATTATTGCCTGTCTCCCTGCATAGCCTCCTTCTTGACCGAACTACTTTTTTATTGTCTATTAATCTATCAGTCGCTCATCAACCCTGCCAGTACCGACCATTTGTCTACCATTCTTGTCACTCTTCCTGTCTCGAAGAAAGGAGGAAGGGAGGGAAGCAGAAGGAGGACGATTGTAGTGCGAAAAGCAGAGACCATTCGTGGCGTTTATCAGACCTGCCGCTACAGCACAGTCCAGCAACTTTGATCTAATACTGGCGTTGGAGGGTTAACTTCACTCGGGAGACTTCGCTCGTTCGCTGTACCTGCTCTAGGTTTTCGTCTGTGTTTTCCTTCTCGCTATCTCTCTTTCTTTCGTCTCTCTCTCTCTCTCTCTCTCTCTCTCTCTCTCTCTCTCTCTCTCTCTCTCTCTCTCTCTCTCTCTCTCTCTCTCTCCCTCCCTCTCTCTCCCTCTCTCCCTCTCTCTCTCTCTTTCTCTTTCTCTCTCTTTCTCTTTCTCTCTCTCTCTCTCTCTCTCTCTCTCTCTCTCTCTCTCTCTCTCTCTCTCTCTCTCTCTCCCTCTCTCCCTCTCTCTCTCTCTTTCTCTTTCTCTCTCTCTCTCTCTCTCTCTCTCTCTCTCTCTCTCTCTCTCTCTCTCTCTCTCTCTCTCTCTCTCTCTCTCTCTCTTTTTTTTATTTATCCATATCCTCTTTTTTCTCTCTCCTTCTCCATGTCCTTTCTCCTCCCCCCGTCTCACTTCATCGTTCTTCTTCTGGTTTTATATCTTTTCTGAATATCTCCATCCTTTTTTCCCCCTTGGTATCTCCCTTTTTTGCTCATCTCCATTTCTAGACCCTCCCCCCGATCCCCTTCCTCCCCTCCCCTCCATTCCCC
>NC_061859.1:16235980-16243480 GCF_019202785.1 Penaeus chinensis
TATAACTCGTACTTCGACGTCCTCCCCAAGTATGCAAGGACTCCAGAGGGTAGAAAGATAACGCTGACGGGAGATAATGTCTCGTGACGAGGCGTGGAGGAGGGGGTTAAAAGGGGAGGGGAGGGGGAGGGGTTAGAGAGGGAGGGAAGGGTATGAGAGGGGGGAATGAGTGTAAGAGGAAGGGAAGGGGTATGAGAGGAGGGAGGGGTGGAAGGGGGGAAGGGTGAGAGAAGGAGGGGAGGAGGAGGGCGTGATCTCCGAAATATGTGAGGAACAGCGCGCAGCTCCGATGCTGAGGAGCAAAGACTTTTAAAAACATCGTAGCCACGCAAAGGTAAAATGTCTGGGAGTCTTCTGAGAAATATTTTTAAGGTTTTGTCTCCCTTTTTGAGATCCTCTTTATATCTGACTCTTCCACGTCTTCCCAAGTGATATTTTAACACGTATTCGCCATGCAAAAGCGCGAACCTTTGCCTAAAAAAAATAGTTATTTCTGTTCTTCTTAACCTGAGTCCAAATGAATCTTCACTAATGTACAACTATATCCCTTTGAATCAATTTATGTGCCATGCTACTGCCCGCCAAAAACATTGCCTTTGTGAAATGAAGTGTAGTGTTAATTAAACGAAAACAGAGAAAGGGGAAAAAAGTGTACACAAAAGAAAGAGATAAAAAAAAATGTCTCTCCATTTGCTACTCTTGAGACCCGGATATATATTTTTTTTTCGAACTATAGATATTTCGACATTTACTATCTCGTCCATTGCATGAGAGAATGCTCAGAGAGAATGCTCCAGCACTGTCGTCACCACTATCCTAGAGCTCCTTGCTATGCTCCCCCCCTCTCCCCTCACTCTTATCCCCTCCCCCCTCGCTCTTATCCCCTCCCCCTTCCTCCCCCACACGCCCACCCCTACTCCATGTGGGACGCCCAACAAACCCGCGACAGGTGAATAGCCCAGAGAGAGAGAGAGTGAGAAAATGAGACAAGTGGAGGGAGAATGTGTGTGTGTTTATGTGTGTGTGTGTGTGTGTGTGTGTGTTTATGTGTGTGTTTGTGTGTTTATGTGTGTGTTTGTGTGTGTGTTTGTGTGTGTGTGTGTGTGTGTGTGTATGTGTGTGTGTGCGCACAAACACATGGATCTATGAAAATATTTCTTCATTTTGTAACCAAAGTATTAAAATTTTGTTTTTGATGAATATTCATGACACTATTTGATTTTTCACCCTTTCTTTCCTGGTTCTAGTTATTAATGCACATCATGTAAACTGACTTTAATTGTCGTTATTTTGTAAGAATCATACCTTTTACAATATGGTAATTGATGTATTTAATAATGATAATATAATTTGATAGAGTGATGGAATGTGTAAATTAATAGTTATATATATAATAAACATATATATATATATATATATATATATATATATATATATATATATGAACATATACGTATATACATACATTCATGTATACACACACACACACACACACACACACACACACACACACACACACACACACATATATATATATATATATATATATATATATATATATATATATATATATATATATATATATATATATACACACATGTGTATATATATACATAAAATATATACATATATATATACATATGCATATATATATACTAATAAAAAATACATATATATATATTATATATATATCATATATAATATAGATACATATATGTAATATAAATACAATATATAAATAGATAGATAGACAGATATTTGTGTCTGTGTGTGTGTGTGTGTGTACAGAGTGAGGGACATACAGAAAATGAGACAGATAAGCAGTCACAAAGAATACAACACCCCCGTTGTAGAAAATCAAATTTCATAATAAATTTTCATAATAACTGCTTTACTTACATTGTTATAGTCATCCTAGGATAATGATAATAATACTAGAAATAATGTCAGTCTTTTTCTTATTTTGATAATTATTACAAGTTCTCTGCCTGGCACGTGAGCTCATTAATTAAAATGAAACAATGACCCGCCCTGTATTTGAATATATCTAAAATCAAATTACAGGTTGAGTTTCAGTTATAATGATTTGCCCTTATACATTGTGGCTATTCACAAAGGGTGAGGTTGTAAGACGAGGCGGAAACTGTGTTGCTGTAGTTATCATCGATAATGTTTTTTTGTTTTTTTTCTTGATTTCTTTGTGCTTAATACATATTCTTTTATTTTTTTCGACTTATTGTTCATTCCAGGGTAGTTATTACTGTCGTATATGCATATGTATATGTATATATATGTGTGTGTGTGTGTGTGTGTGTGTGTGTGTGTGTGTGTGTGTGTGTGTGTGTGTGTGTGTATGTATATGTATATGTATATATATATATATATATATATATATATATATATATATATATATGTATTTATAAACACACAGACACACACACACACACATATAAATATATATATATATATATATATATATATATATATATATATATATATATATATATATATATATATAAGTGCGTGTACATACATGTATATATATGAATATATATATACATATATATCTATACATATATATGTGTACATATACATATATACATACATATCCTCGCGGTTACATACATGTATTTTTTCAGAGCAACAATTCTGCATTAATCCCTGACCTGAAATCTAAATTGATAAATTTGCCCGTATCTGATGTTGCAGGAACAGGTTCTTATGTACAAATTAACTCATCTGAGCGAGGAACCAGTAATGTTAATGGAATCACTGGTCATAACAGATGAATTATTTATCATAACTTTTTATGGCATCGCATTATCCCTCATTCATGATTGGCACTCCTGCTATTACAGCATTATTATGTGGACTAGAGGATTTGGCATTAAAAGAATGTTACAATGTATAAGATGTTTATTGGCATTAACTTAAGTAATTATTTGTCTCTATCTCATCCTTGCTCTCTTCTATATTTCTTGTTTTTCTCTCTTTCTCTTTCTTATTCTCTGTTCGACCTCCATCGTTGATCTCAAAGGAAAATCGCCTCAGGCCATGTCGACGAGCCCCCAAGCACAGACACTTCCCTTGGCAACACCGGCAAGAAAGAGGACATGAGAGAGAAAACGAAAGGACGAGAAGAAGAAGCGTAAAGATAAGAAAAGTTGAAGAAGGAGAAGTGGGGAAAAAAATCTGGAAAGAAAAGTAAAAACGGAAGAGGAAAGGGATATGAGGGGAAATAAGACGAAGAGAGACAAGGGAAAGATGAAAATAAAAAAGAAAATGAATAAAAAGACAAGTAAAGAGAAAAAATCATGTAGGACAATTAAACGCAAAAGAAAAAAAAAACGAACCAAAGAGAAAAACGACTTAAAGAAAAGAAAGACAGGGGAAGGAGAGAAGAGAAAAGAAAAACGGAGAGGGGAGTTATAGAGCGTGGGAGAAAAGGAGGTGGAGATGGGGGAGGGGGGGGGGTGAGGGACATGAGTGGGGGCGATGTCTTGTAGGAGCTGGATTTAGGGGCGATGGGGGAGAAAAAAGTCGACAGTCAGAAAGAGGCGCCAGGGAAGGAGAGAGGGAGGGAGGGAGGGAGAAAAAGAGGAAGAGAGAGACAGAGAGAAAGAGAGATAGACAGACAGACAAAGTTAGACGGTTAGACAGACACACAGAGAAAGAAGAAAAAGAAGAAAAGAAACGAAGAAAAATAAGCACACAATTTCAACGAGATAACCCAGAAACAACACCCCCAAAAAACGAAGAAACAAAAGAAAACGCACAAACAGCGAAGACATGAACCACCGAGAAAAAGAAAAAAGAAAAAAAAAAAGTAAAAAAAAAAAAAAGAAAAAGTAAAAAAAAAAAACACACTAAAAACCAAGATAGCAAACGAAACCAACAGACAGACAGACGAACGAAAGAGTCAGTTTGGCAGCCGTCCTGAACATGGCTGGATAAAAGGTGGCAACAGCTGGGACAACACCAGAGTGACGTGACCCACAAGCGCCACCAGCCATCTCCTCCTCAAGCCTTCCTCTCGCTGCTACGAACTCTTTGAGACTCGCCACTTCCTTTGTTTATTCTTTGTTTTCTTTTTGCTGGTGTTCGGTATTTCGTTTCCTTTTCCTTAGTTTGCTTCTCTTTTGTTATGGGTATATGTGTAGCAAATATTAATGAGGTAATAGTAATAGTAGTAGAGGTAGTAGCTGTGATAATAATAATGATAGTGATAATGATGATGATTATGATTATGATAATAATATCAATAATAATAATAATAATAATAATAATAATAATGATAATAATGATAATAATAACAATAATAATGATAACGATAATAGAGATAATAATAATAAAAACATTATTATTATCATTATAATAACAATAATAATAATAATAATAGTAATAATAATAATTTTAATGATAATAATAATAATAATAATAATAAGGATGATGATGATGATGTTAATGATAATGATAATGATAATGATAATGATAATAATAACAATAATAATAATAATAATAACAATAATAATAATAATAATGACACATGATCAACACTGAACGCAAATAAGATTAATACAATTATTGTAATTATTATCATTATATTAATTATAATTATCATTATTATTATTATCATGATCATTATTATTAATATTATTATTCTTATTATTATTAATATTATTATTCTTCTTCTTATTATTATTATTATCATTATCATTATTATTATCCTTATTATCATTGTTATCCTCATCATAACTATTACTATCACTATTAGCATTATTATTATTACTCTTGTTATTGTTGTTATAATTATCATCATCATTACTATTATTATCATTATTACAATCTATTATTACATTCGTTATTGTTGTTATTTTTATAATTTTTGGTATAATTGTTGTTGTTGTTATATCATATAATGTCCATTAATAATCATATAGCAATAACTAAATAAAAAAAAATATATATATACAAATGACATCCCAAGCCCCCCCCCCCCCCCTTTAAAAATAGTGAAGCAGCGTTAGAAAAAGAAGGAAAAGGGATAGAGGTCAGAGAAGAGATAGATACTCGATAGATTGTGTGGGCTGAGTGATTTAAGGAGACCCTAGATGGATGTGGGGTAGCACTGTATTACCCGAGGATCCACGATTTCGATGCTCGTTTGATAAGTAGGATAGGAATAAGAACAGAAGTAGAGAGGGAACGGAGAGAAGGATGATGATGATAATAGAAAAATAGATATTATCATCTTTATAATTATATTTATTACTATTACTATCACTATTACGTTTATTGTCATTATTATTATTATTATTATCTTGATCATCATTACTGGTATAATCATCATAAATATTATCATTATCATTATCAGCATCATAATTTTCATTATCATTAATATCATCGTTATTTTTATTATTATTACTATTACTCTTATTGTTATTATTACCATTATCATTATTATTATTATTACTATTTTCATTATCATTATTACTATCATTATTATTATTATTATAATAATATTATCATTATTATTGTCATTATTATTTTTATAATCATTATTATTATTATCATTATTATTATTATTATCGATATTATTATCATTGTTATTATTATTATCATTATTATTATTATTACTATTACTATGATAATTATCATTATTATTATTATTATTATCATCATCATCATCATCATTAGTACGAGTATTATTATCAGTACTGTTATTACTACAATTTCTCTTATTATTACTATTATCATTGTTGCTATTATCAATGTCATTTTCATTATTATTGTTATCATTACAATCATTATCATTATTATAATTTTTATAATTATTAATATTATCATCATTATTGTTATCATTATGATTTTTTATGATTATCATTATCATCATTAATTTCGTTATCATATTCATTAGTATCATTTTCACCATTATTGTTGTTGTTGTTGTTATTGACATTATAATTATAAATATTACAATCATTATCATTATTACCATTATCATTATTATTGTTACTATTATTGTTAATATTATTATCATTATTCTTTTATTATCATTATGTTATCATCCTCATTATTACTATTTTTATCATCATTATTATTTCTAATAGTATAGTTATTATCATAATTATTATTATTGTTTTCCTTATCATTATTATCATTGTTATTATTATTATAATCATTATAATTATCATCATTATTACCATTATTATTGTTGTTATAATTTTATTATAATTATTACTATCATTACTATTGTCATCATCATTATCGTTATCATTGTTTTATCAATATTATCAATATCATTTTCAATAGCAGACGTAGTTTCATTATCATCAATATCATCATGATCATCATCGTCATCTTAGTTTCATTATCATAACGACTTGTATCATTATCACTCCTACGATGATGATGATACTGATGAAATTAAGATAAGGGAGGAAGTGAAGAAAAAAAAAAAAAGGTCCCTGGAAATACCCTCAAGACAGACAGACAGACAGACAGACAGACAGACAGACAGACAGAAGAGATAGATGAAAAAAAGGAAAGAGAGAAGGGGAATGGGAAGGGAGGGAGGGAGGGGAAGGGAGGGAGGGAGGGAGAGGAAGGGAGGGAGGGAGGGAGGGGAAGGGAGGGAGGGAGGGAGGGGAAGGGAGGGAGGGAGGGGGAGGGGGAGAAAGAGGGAGAGAAAGATAAAATCGAGATAAGAAAATAGTGACGCGACCTTTTGCCTCCCTCGGGTGACGCTCCATCTCATCACCGGAAAAAAAAAGAAAAAAAAAAAAGAAAAAAGAAAAAAAAAAGATAGAAAAAAAGATGATTGTTTTTCCACGTGTAAGTTTGCTTAGTGTGAATTCCGGTTGATGTTTTCAGTCTCACACTTCACTTGAGAAAATCTTCTCTTAAGGAGGTCAGGCCTATGATAACACGAGCGAAAGTGTTGAAAAGGGAGAAGGAGGAAAGAGCAAAGAGAGAAAATCAAAGAAGCAGGGAAGAGGAGAATTTAAATGCTTGGGAAGCGAAGTGTAGGTTAGTGAGGAAAGGAGAAGGACAAAACAAAAATAAAATACATAAATAAATGAAAATAAAAAAAAATAAAGGAAGGTAAAGATAAACGTAAATGGGGAATACATTGGGAAAAGCAGGAAAAAAAAACGTACAAGACGAAAACAACAACGGAGAAGAGGAATAGAAAAGAAGTAAAATAAGAGAAAGAAAGGAAGAAGACTAAGAAGAAAAAAGAAGAAGAAGAAGAACAAGGTCTGAACAAGAAAAAAATGAAGCAAAAAGTATATTAATAATCCAGCACAACCGGATTTCAACTAAATGAACTTTGAAGCGTATTGCGAGATTACTATTTATCACTGTGATAAGCATCTAAATTACAACTAGAGTTCTGGAGGCGGACTTTACAGCACCTGAGAATGTTCTTAAAAGCCGACGAGCGGAGCCAGCGAGAAGGATAAATTCAACAAATGGAAAGCGTGAATGGCTGCCCAA
>NC_061859.1:16250980-16253480 GCF_019202785.1 Penaeus chinensis
AATAAGCAGTTTGGCGGGATTGCTCCGAGATTCGCGCTGTTTTCCCGGGTGATTTGCGGCTATTTAGTGAAATTGGGCCGCCTCGGAATATTTTCGAGGCGAATGCTGGCGGTCCGTCGGGAGGGGGATTTATTATGCCGGGCGGCGTCCGCGTCGTGAAGGCAGCCTCGCCAGCGAGATGGAGGCGGCGGGCTCTCGGCGGCGGGAATTTTCCTTTGGTTTAATAAGGTCGCTTGGCTGTGATGAGCACGAGAGCGGCGGGGGGAAATTAGCATTATTTATTTTTATTGTCATTATTTTATTTTAAATGAAAGTACCAAGACAGAATGGTCTGCATGGATTATCTTAAGGATACATATATGCATGTCCATATATTGTTAACAGTGGAAGCTTAACGAGACAATCTGAAATAATTCCTCTTTACATGCTATGTGTTATTTTACATCCCCATAATGGAGATTTACGAATTCGCAACGATAATGAATTACGTCAAATGAATTAATAAAAAGAAATAACTGGTCATTATTACAAATAAACCAAGACAAACGTGATTTCTTAAACATGCGTTTCACATTCTATTCATCCTGCGACACAGCAGGTCAAATTAACCTGATCTCATTAGCGTGATTATTTCCTGTCGCAATATTACGTGGAAAATTAACTAAAATGAGCGGCGAAGCGCGACGGCGGCGGCAGCGGCGGCGGCCGGAGGTGCCGATGAGGCGCCGGGGACGGCAGGAGTGTGTGTCTGTGGGCGGGTTGGTCATCGCGGGCAAGGGGCGGAGGATAGGCTTGGCAAGGGGGGGTCACCTTCGAAACCACGCCCATGCCCTCGTGATGCACTCTCACATGTTAAGTCCAATGCATTATACTAAATTATGGGCATGTTGGGCCTCACCTGATTACAGACGAGGCATAAAGGCCGTGGCTCCGAGCGGCCGAGCGCGGACGGCCTCGGCCGACAAAGGGGATTGCTGCAGAAATCTCCGGCTATACCAGTAATTTACAAGCGTCATTCGGGGATACTCCTGCCGTCTGGCCCGGGAGGATAATTGCAGCCTATGCACTCGTGCCTATGCAGTTGCGGTGTATAAATGTCAGTAAATTAAGACTGTAGATAATCATAAGTGCATGCTTGGTGCGGCCGAGCCAAGGACGCTGGGGTGCAAATCAATGTTGATGTCAAGCTCCGAACCACGTCCCTCTCTCGCTTCTCTCCCTCTCCCTCTCCCTCTCCCTCTCCCACTCACTCGCTCATTCCCCCACAATGCTGCTGCCCTGGACGCCCACAACACGCTTCCCTCTCCCATGCCCACATTGCTGCTGTTCAGGACCCCCACACCTCACCCCGGTTTGCTCCGACCCTCATGCTCAAGCGTGTGCGATGTGCAAAAAAGGCCAAACTACGGTGCTTAATAATAATGAATAATAATAATAATAATAATAATAACAATAATGATAATAATAATAATAATAATAATAATACTATCAGCAGCGTCAGCAGAGGCAACAGCAACACCAAAGGCAGTGACTAGAGTGCGAACATACGAGGAGGCAGGAGGCTGAGGAGGACTGAGTCGACTCACCTATAATTACACGAAAGAAACAGCGAGTGGCGCCACGACTCTGTTTTCAAATCGGAAGGATGTCACAACACTGGTAATGAGAACACTCGTGCTAATAACAGCGTTAGCCTGGAACAACAGCAGCACAAGCAGTAACAGCAGCAGCAGCAGCACCGCCGACGCATATTTCCCTGAGCTGGAACGCGCGCACTCAGTGACTTGGCGCGGCTTGCTCTATCCTCTCCCGGGAGATCCGTCCATTGGCATGCTGCGCGCCGTCAGAAAACTTAATTTGCCAACGTCCCCACCTCCTCTTGCGGATTAACGAAATACGTGCACCTTCGACGAAATTTGACTCTAAATCCAGTACGAGAAGCGTGGAGAGCCCCTGCTTGGAAGAAGGTTGCAGCCTCACTGAAGATACTTCTAGCAATCCTATACCAGGCCGGCCATTTGCCCGCGTTTACGATACCGCTGCAGCCTCTTTAAAGCCTGTGCCCCTCCGCCGTCACTGGCTAACTGCACATTAATTTATGGGATTCCCAGTGACACGGAATTTCACAAATATGGTGTCGCAGCTTGTGAACTTTCGATAGTATGTAAATCTGCCGTCCTGCCATAGTTCCAGAGGGTTTCCTCTGTCCTTTCGCTGGTTTCTTTTAAGCGTGAGCCATTGTGCACCGCCATCAGAAGCTTTAACGATCGAGAGAGAGCCGGCTGCCGACCCATGGTCAGGTTTTGGGAGGGACCAGGGGCCCTCGCTCCCCCACAAGAGCTTGCCCCATTGGACACCGGCCCCTTAGCTTGGGTCAAACTGCCCCTCGAGGTCATGGTGGGAGTAAAACAAGAGCCGACGAACATACTGGGGTCGCCAAGATCATGTCGAGCCGAAAATCTTTTTCCCAGACTCACGCTCTACCTCAAGCTGGGCCGAG
>NC_061859.1:16255980-16263480 GCF_019202785.1 Penaeus chinensis
TTCTTTTGTTTTCTTTTTCTTCTTCTTTTCCGTCTACCAACTTTTGAGTATGGAATCGATAACACGAAAAGACATTCATACATCAAGTTAAAACGAAGGAATCACAGTTCCCTTTCCTCTCTTTTCTTTCGAATTCCCCTTCCTACTCTGTCAGCTAACTGTTCTGAAATTCTGAAGCAATGACAAGAAAAAAAAATCATATTCAAACCATAAAAATGAAAAGAAAAAAAAAATTACATCCACCATACCCCCCCCCCCCCCCAAGAATCTTAATCAGCGGCGCAAGCGAACAAAACTCTCCTTTCCTAAGTGGAGGTCATTTTCATGTGTTTATATAAATGAAGATTCGAGTCCACAGCTGGATGAGGTAGCCGTGCGTTCATAACGGGGCCATTCCGACCATGCGACTTACACCCTATGTTTCACTTTCCTTCTTGCTTATTCCGTTCTCGGAGCGCTCGCAGGATTATATGGCCTGTGTTCAGCCAAAGATAAAATATTAATATTGTGACAGAAGACTAGGAGAAATTCGTGTATATATATATTTATTAATGTGATAACTCTTCCATTTCTATTTTTTTTTTTTTCTAACTCTTCAGATTAAGTAACGCCAGAACGCCAGAAAAAAATAGAAATGAAATTAATACTACGTGGAAAAAATCACGATGAAGATGTACAAATAGAGCCGTCTGTACTGTATTTATTTTCATATCATAACGACCACTTGCGCTTGCCATAAATCCGGGTTGCGTTACCGACTCCCCCGCACATGCACAGGTGTTGGGAACGGTTGGTGTGTATAAATATCTCTCCCTATCATTTAGATGTTATCCCTTTTATTAAAAAAAAAGGAAATTCTTCTCAGTTTTCAAGCATATATCAAAGAAAATTAGAGAATAGATTGATCGAGGAATATATATATATATATATATTTATATAATAATAATAATAATAAATGTATATAATAAAAACAGTGTTACGAGAGCGCCTTTACAAGAGGGAAAAACACAGAACGAAATTTATGAAAAGAGAACGAACCAACGTGACTTAAAAACAAGACTCGGCTCTCCGTGTGTGTGTGTACGTATGTATGCGTGAGCGTGTGTGTGTGCACGTGAAGACTTGTGTACGCGCTACCAATACTTCCAAGCCCATTATGACCATTTGCTCTACATACACATACATTAAAATATTTGGCTGGGTTAATAAAGTTGATAATCCTAAAGGTACCGCCCGCAAGTGTCAGCCTAATGGGAACTTGAGCGGAAAGTGGATGTTACACCCGGGACGGAGGAAAATAATGAACTTTCACTTGTTTCTTTTCGTGTTTTTTCATTGTGCTTAGAACGGCGGGCTTAATGGAAACAACAGCGTGACTTTTTTTTTCAGACATTTTCTGTCCTTTGTTGTCTATGACGATGCCTCAGGACGGGTGTCTGCTCTAGGTATATATTCTTTGGTACTCTATTTAGTGCTATTTTTGTCATTATTGTCATAATAATTTTAATAATTATCAGTATCATTATTATCATCATTACAATTATTATAAATATTATTGTTTTTATTTTATTTTTCATTCATTATTATCATCATCATCATTATCATTATTATCATTATTATTATTATTATTATTATTATTATTATTATTATTATCATTATTATTATTGTTATTATTATTATTATTATTATTATTATTATTATTATTATTATTATTGCTACCATTACTATTGCTATTATTTTTATTATTATCATAATTACATTAGTTATTATTATTATCATTATCATTATTATTATCATTATTATTATTTTTATTACTATTATTATTATCATTATAGTTATTATCATTATTATTGTCATTATTATTATCATTATCATTATTATTATTATTATTATTATTATTATTATTATTTTCATTATTATAATTTTTAATTACAATTTCTATGATCATTATCATATCATAATCATCATTTTCATCATCATAATTAATATCATTATTACTAGTAGCGGTGGTAATAGTAACAGTAGTACTATAATAATACAAATTATTAAAATCATTATTATTACATTTTTCCTGAATATCTTATCATTATTGTTTTCCTAAAATTAACACCTAATTTAATATTATTAATACTAATATAATTAAATCTTATTCACAATACCTGTATCATATTAATCTCAAACACACGATGACAGCAACAACAGCAATATGTAGAATTATCATAATCATAATAATAATTATAATTTTTATTGTCTTGATTTTACTTTTACTGTGATGATGTATTAATATTATCACCAACAATACTTACTAGAATATTATCATCATTGTTACTGTTATCCCTATTATTATTATTATTATTATTATTATTATTATTATTATTATTATTATTATTATTATTATTATTATTATTACTACTATTACTATTATTACTATTATTATTATCATTACTATTACCGTTGTTGGTGATGTTGTTGTTATTATTATTATTGTTATCATCATCATCTTTACTATCATTATCTTTATTATTATTATTATTATCATTTTATTATCATTAGTATTAATATCAATCATTATTATTATTATTATTATAATTATTATTATTATCATTATTATTACTATTATTATCATTATTATTATCATTATTATTATAATAATAATTATTATTATTATTATTATTATTATTGTCATCATTACTATTATTATTATTATCAATATTGGTATTACTATTACCATTATCATTATCACTATCATTATTACTATCATCATTATTACTACAATCATCTTTATAATTATTTTCATCATCATTATCATTAATGATAATGATGATGATGATAACAATAATAATATTAATAATAATAATAATAATAATAATAATAATAATAATAATAATAATAATAATAATAATACCAGCGAACGCAATAGCAGCATTAACGATAATGATAATAATAATATTAGTACTAATATGAATAACAATGTTGATGATGATAATGATACTACTAATAATAATATTAATTGTAACAATTATAATAACAATAATAATTACATTGGTAATAAAAATAAAAGTAATAACTGTAATAATTATAAAAACAATAATAATATTAACAACAATAATAATAATAATAATAATAATAATAATAATAACAATAATAATAAAGGTAATAATGATAATAATAATGATAATAATAATGACAATAATAATTCTAATAATTTTGAAAAATAATATAAATAATGATAATATTAATACTAATAATAATAATAATAATAATAATATGACAATATCAATAACAATATCAACTACAAGAACAATTATAATATTAGTAACAACAACAACAACAACAACAATAATAATAATAATAATAATATAATAATAATGGAATGATGATGATATACTTAACAATGATAATAATGATAATAGTAATTACAAGTTATAATAAAGATATTAATGATACTACTAATATTACTACTACTACTAGTAATAATAATGATGATGATAATAATAACAACAGCAGTAATAATAATAATAATAATAGTAATAATAACAAATTCAGAAAATAATAATAGTACTACTACTAATAATACTATATTTATATCAACAGCAGTGAAAGCAATAATGTAGTAATAATGAAAAGAAATATAGGTATTATCATTATCATTATTATTATTATTATTACTACTATTATTATCATTATTATTATGATTATTATTATTATCATCATTATTAATATTATTATTATTATTATTATTATTATCACTATTAATACTATCACGATCATTATTATTATTTAAATTAAAATAATAATAATAACTATAATAATAATAATTATTATTATTATTATCAATATTATCATTATCACAATTATTATTACTTATCATTATCCTCACCTTTATCATTATTATTATTATTATTATTATTATTATTATTATCATTATTACAATTATCATTATTAACATTATTATTATTATTATTATTGCCATTGTTATTAACATATAGGTATAAATATATATATACATATATATATGTATATATTTATAGATATATATATAAATATGAATATATATATTTATATATATATATATATATATACAGAAAAAGAAACTTAGTTGTGAGAGCAAACTTATCCCCTTCATCATGCCAGTATCCTCCCCCCCCCCCCCTTTCCTGACGGCAGGGAGGGAGCGGCCGGACTTCATCTACTGCGGCCTGACACGCTTGTCGCTCCACTGCCTTCTAAACTGAGCCATTTTTCCGTCAAACTTGCTCAAAAGTTTAGGGAAAAGGCAATCTGGCAGACAAGAGCGAGGGGGCCAGAGGGGGCAATTCCGTTGAGCAAATTTCGAGAAGGGATCTCAGGCCCCAATCCCCCCACCCCCCTTTCTCTCCTAACCTCTCCGTCGAACCTCCTTCTTCTATCCGTCTGTCCCATTTCCCTTCCGTACGCCCATCCTCCCCTCCTGCTCCGTCCTTAACCCCCTCCTCCCCTCCTTCCCCATTCCTTCTCCCTTCCTCCCCTCCTTCCCCATTCCTCCTCCCCTCCTTCCCCCTAGTCCCCTCTTTCCCCTCCTCCATCCCTACCAACAGAACCCTCCGAGCGAGATCTAATTTCGATTTTCCCGCCGGCTGCTGAGCGTCCGTTTGAAGTTTGCCCTTCGTTAGTTATGCAGATAAACGTTCGCTGAGGTGAGGGATGGTGCCGGGCCGCGGCGACCAACACCATCTATTTCCTAATTAACCATAAAACTACAAAGAGGGTTGGGTAGGGTAGGTAAGAAGGGGGGGGGGGGGGAGGTCAGAGGAGGAGAGAGGGGGTGACTCGTCAAACAACGCATGACGCGTTCACCCACACGTGATGAAGGTGGGGGGAAGGGGGTGAGGGGGGCAGGAGGTGATCTCTGATATGATTGAATTGCAGGGAATTAACCCTGGATCGGGATGGGACTGTTCACCGTTGCGACCTCAATTTCAATCAAACTTTATTGCAAGGTATTCCGGCCTGAGCCAACTTTAAAATCTAGCCCATATACGCTGGAAATATTTCTCGACAAATCAGCTGGGAGAACGTTAGCCATTGGATGTTTTATTGGGGGCAATTGGCCGGACAAAGTTATTGGGGGCCAATAAACATGACTGGCAACTCAAGGGTTAAAATGTTTGAGTTGGCGAACTATTTCACATTTTCCACGAGAAAACATATAGTAGAGCCCGGAGGGAATGGCGGAACTAACTGAATTTATCGCGAATAACGAAAAAAGGAGCGAGGGAAATATAACGTCAAGGCCAAAAGCTATACAGGAACACTGCCCTTTTTTCCTGGCTCTTTCATATCCAAACCGCCCCCACCCCCCACCCCCTGCTCCCCTTGTACCCCTCCCTTGTCCTCGTCCTCCGCCCCAACCCTCAACCTACCCCCACTACCCTAGACCCAACCCCCCACCCATCGCCCATTGCCTCAAAGAAGCTGAAAAATCACACGATTTATCACTCCTTTCGGCCCGCGCGATCTCAAGATATTCCGAGGCGTCACCATCCTCGAACTCCCGAGTCCAAACACGTCTTCGGCTCATTATCCTCACTCGAGCGGCGGGAACAAATATCCCGAAGATTAAGGGGCATAGATCCTGTAATGTGACACGTGAGTCGCCCTCAGTACACTTGAGCTGGCAATAAGAGGAGCCTCGGACGAACAGCGTTGAATACCATATGATCCGACTTAGAGACTTTAATCCTTCTGGAGATTACATGCACAAGGTATCACGTACGAGTTACCAGCGGCAGTGTGAGCCCCTGATGATATCTCCGTGCACCTTATTGTCCAATGGGGATAGGGGAAGAGGAGGGGGTACAGAGGGGGCTCCGCTATCTATATGTGTCTCTCGGTTTTTTGTCTCTCACTCCGCTCTCTTTATTCTCTCTCTCTCTCTCTCTCTCTCTCTCTCTCTCTCTCTCTCTCTCTCTCTCTCTCTCTCTCAGCGTTTTCGTTATTTTCCGTACTCTCTTTGTGCATCTTTTTTTTATTTTACTTTTTACTTTATTTCTTTGATTTATAATTTCTCTCTCTCTCTCTCTCTCTCTCTCTCTCTCTCTCTCTCTCTCTCTCTCTCTCTCTCTCTCTCTCTCTCTCTCTCTCTCACCTCCCTTCCTCTCTCTCTCTCTCTCTCTCTCTCTCTCTCTCTCTCTCTCTCTCTCTCTCTCTCTCTCTCTCTCTCTCTCTCTCTCTCTGTCTCTCTCTCTCTCTCTCTCTCTCTCTCTCTCTCTTTCTTCCTCTCTCTCTCTCTCTCTTTCCCTCCCTGTCTGTCTGTCTGTCTCCGGTACTTCTTTTGATAACTTCCTTACGACAGCCCTCCCTTATCTAGCCTCGGCCCAGCAGAAGAAATTATCCTGTTTCCTTCGGGCGTTTAGCTGTATTTAGTGTACTTTATGTACACGTGTAGGCCAAGTATAAAGAAAATAACACGTTTCCCGCAGTGATACGCGCAAATCAAGCCTCATTTTCTAATCTTTTATCGCGGATTTTTATCAAACCTTTGACATTTTACAGGGAAATATTTTACGTGAAATTCCGCGGAAAGAAATATAAATACAAAAAACATATATCTTCCGGGAAGCTAATAGGGTATCTCAAATCTAAACCGTCAATGAAATTTTCTCGCTTATATCTGAAAATAGAAATAAAATACAGGAAAACCCCCGGCTGGCAAACTCATTATAGATTCGCGTGTTTAACTAAGAGATATTTAGTCGCTTTTTCATTGAAAAGGTTAGCATGGCCGCGGGCAGTATCCGTCCTGCTTTACCCCAGGCTAGAGTAATCACAGAGGGACTGGATTCGTCTCAACATCCGGCCCCCGCTGTCATTATAGGCCAAAATATGACTTAGTTATCGTCATCATTATTCCCTTTGCCGGAGCCATAGTCTTCCGCATGAGCTGGTGGCTGGAAAGTGGGAGCCGTGGGGGGGGGGGGTAAAAGGGGAGGTTAATGAACGTGGCGAAGCAGGTGCTGTCTCATTACTGGTCATAGATGTACAGGTGTTCCTCTTCTCTTCGGATCTCCTTTCGTGATGTTATTGTTGTTAATGGGAATGAATTTGCATTTTTAACAGCATTAACACCTTACATTGCAAAGGTGCCGTACTACGGTCTTTGATTAGTAGTAAGAGCTCTAGCGGTGAGCGAAAATAAGTGCTTAATTATTATGGATTAAATGCATGCTTATAAAAAAGAAAATGTGTAATCTACAGAAAAGAGATATTTCATTCAACTGAAATATATGTGTATGTCATTCACTCTATCGCTCTAATAATATATTCGTTATCTCTCCATCCACTTTATACGCTTATATATGTATGTATGTATGTATGTATGTATGTTTCTATGTATGTATGTATGTATGTATGTATGTATGTTTCTATGTATGTATGTATGTATGTGTATATAAATAAATATATATATATATATATATATATATATATATATATATATATATATATGTGTGTGTGTGTGTG
>NC_061859.1:16295980-16298480 GCF_019202785.1 Penaeus chinensis
GACCAAGGTGAGTTAATAAGCCCTTTTTCCTTTGCGTATCCCTCACCATTTTGTATTTCAATATCCCTCTTCATTTCCTTCACTGAGAGACTATTCGAAAACCTGTTGCCATTAATGCGTGAAGGATCAAAGAAGACAAGAATCCCAGTAAATATGAACTTCCTCGAAGCCTAGAAGGAAACTCTCGGAGAAATATTTAATCGAAAACCTCAAGGACTTTCCGGGGATCGTGAAAGAGACCTGAATATCTTAAGGCTGTCGTGGAATCTAGGATACTCGAGGAATCCGAACAGTCGTTGAGATTTACGTCGTTGGAAGAGCATTTAATAGTCAAAGAGTTTCCGAACAGTCATGGAGTCTCAAACGATCGAGGAATTTCACATAATCTTTTGGATTCAAATCTAATATCGGAGCCTCGGAGAGAATAAGCCATCAAAGAAAAAGGTCTCCTATGATTAACGACCATTAGATTGGGTTCTGATGGCCGTCAATCGGCAAGGAGTCTGCGAACGATAGGGCAAAAAAATCGGAGACTGATTATCACTGAACCTTCAGTTCTAACAGACATAAAAGGCAAAATCGTGAGTGATGAAGGCTTTTTTTTCAAGCAGCTGAGGCCAGAAGGTTCAAAACGCCGCGTCGTCTTGGCGTGCAGAACCTCGTAAAGTCTCAAGACCCTGAGAAGTCTTAGAGTCTTACGGGGGTGAGAGTCATGAAGCCTTGATTGCGGACGGCCAAGGAATCTCAAAAGGAGGAAATTTGCGGAAAAGGTGAAGGCGTAGGTTGAGGAAGAGGAGGAAAATCGTGATGGCGACGATGAAGAAGGGGTGACTGAAGGAAAGATGAGAACAGGGTGAAGAGAAAAGCTGAGACGGGAAAGGTGTGATGACGGTAACTTGATGGAAGGATGAGAACCGATATGAAGGAAAAAGCTAAGATAGAGGAAAAGAGAGGAGACAGTGAATGATTGGAGATAAAAAAGGAAAAGGGAATGGAAGTTGATAAAGGGAAAAATAGAATAGTGGGAGTGATAAAGAAAGAATTGGAATCATTCTATTGAAAACCATTAAAGAGAACAATTAATAAGAGAATAAAAAGGGAATTAATATAAGAATCACAAAAGGTAAAGGCAGGTTTGAACATCTGCCTGGGGAGTTATACATGTATTACGTTAAGGCAAGATACGAAATAATTACTGAAAAGTAGATTAACGAGAGCAATTAAAATGCAACAGTAGGGTAGTCCCGAAGACAAGGACACTAACAGAGGGCATGAACATCTTAGAAAAACGAGACAACTTCGGTCTCGAGAAAGCAAGGGACAGCCATGGCATACTCCCCTTGCCCAGTTTCTGTCTGGCAAGGAAATAAACTCCAATTATCTCTGACTTCTCCCCTCCTTAGGTTCTCTCGCGCTGCTCATTAACAAGGCTAAGCATGGAAGCTTAGACGACGGGCGAAGAGCAAGTCGGATCGAACGAAGCGCGCGCGAGGTGGGTGTGCGAGAAACTGGTTCTACAAAGGTTAACGACATCGCTGATACTGGATAAAGAGGGTAATCTGCGTCACCTCTACCTTGAGCTAGTGTTTACACCCAGGGGTCGCGGGGGCCCGGCCGGCAAAAACTCGCGAGAGCAGATCGCCCCAACATGGCCGCCTTCGGATGATGGCCTTGACAAAGTGCATTCGCGCCGACGTCTAGAGTTCGAGGCTACACCGCAGCAGCTGTTTATTGGATCTTTACCATAACAAGATCTTTAAGTTCAGATGTAAACAAATCTTTGACGACTACAATTTTGCATAACAATTCTCATACGACATTTAAATAAAAAAACGTTTTATACTGCGTGGATGCACATTAAAATAATAAAAGAAAATACCACGAAAACCGAGGAGGTAATTTTACAGCCAGCCCACCGCAAACGTCGTTACCACCCTAACATGAGCATCCTGAAAGCAAACAGAGAATACATGTGCTACAAGAGAGACATGAACAAAAAAAAAAAAAAAAAAAAAAAAAAATCTATTCAAAAGGTTCAGGTTTCTTGAGCCAACAGTGGACGCACTGAATTGACTATCTCCATCTCCACAGCGAGTGCCAGAGACCAACGATCAGATGTTAAATTGAAGATAACCCATGCTCTGCCTCCAGCCCTCATGGACACCCCGAGAACCGGCCACCACCTCGTATCCACATCGTAACTTATAATTGACTTTCAGAGCTCTTAAGATTATCACGTTGGCTAATATCCTGAATCGATCACCCTGAAGACTAATGAGACGAGAGAGGGAGCTTCGGGGTTACGAGATGTAGTAATGGGATTCGGTTATTTTATTGACTTCCATTTTGTAACTTGGCATGTTAATTATCCCATCGCTGCACCAATCAAAACATTCATTTAGCTTCCCCGTCTCTGCTTAGTTTACTTAAAAAAAAAAAAAAAATGATAATAAAGACAAAACTGCCAGACAAATTCAACAATAAAGGAAGATTTCTCCCC